>NC_057811.1:322540848-322627525 GCF_018294505.1 Triticum aestivum | reverse complement strand
AGAGGAGAGAGAGAGGGAGGGAGAGGGAGGGAGAGGGGTAGAGTGCTGGATGGGTGATGGAGTTGCTTCTCGAAGATGGTGGGAGAGGCCTACTAGACAAACTGAGGGTGGAACTGCAATGTTATCAATAAGAGTGGGGATGTGTTTCTGTGTGTGCCTGTGCGTGATAGATCTGTCGGGACGCATCCATGGATGATGAAGGGGAACCATGTGTTTGGTAAGCAAACCTAACTAGATCAGTAGATCAATTGTTGTTTGTCGGAGGAAGGGAGAGACACAACTAATGAGGTAGGTCGATTGACGTGTGGGTAAAAACGAGTTATAAGGACCTAACTAGCTATATGTATAGCGAGAGATCGGTCGGTGTACGTCCATTTGTTAGAGGCAAATAAGGCCTAGCGAGACGGATAGACAAAGAGAATGGAGCTAGGAGGTGGTGCGAGAGGCCCAACTACTAGCTAGATAGGGGGAGGAGTGTGCGGTTGTGAGATCGATGAAAAGAGGGGCGAGAGTTTACACATGTGTCTGACCGTATGAGAGACACGAGGCAAGGGCACATAAAGGAGGAGATTGAAGGTGTGTGTGTATGTTGTAGGCAGGCATCGCTGGAGAGGTTTATCGATCGGTGTGTGTCGGAAAAGAGTTGTGGAGACTCTGGGAGAACGACCTAAAGAGAAAAATCAATGTGCCCGGTGGATAGAATGCCGAGGGAGGGGGAGGGCGAGGAGGGCGTGTGCATGCACGAGAGAAAGTTAGTGGTAGCTACAAAAGTTAGAGGATTGTGTGGGTGTAAGAGACTAACAAAGATCATAATTTGATATGAAAGCGGATTCATATATTTGAATAGGAGATCATAGTGTTTTAAACATTGCATGCATGAATATAGCGGTGATACACGTGCTGTGCACATGTTATACCATTATGTGATAATGCATGGCGTTTGCAACTCACAGCTAAATGCCGAACAATCTAAACCATACTATACATCAAACAATCTCACATTTTATTTGAATTTGTGATAATGTGTGGCGTTTGCAGCTTACAACTAAATATCGAACAATCTAAACAATACTATATACCGAACATTCTCACATTTTATTTGAATTTGTGGTAATGTGTGGTGTTTGCAACTCACATCTAAATACTTGTAGGCGTAGGGGGAGGGGCACCATACATAATGTGATAAACACATTATACATATGAGACATGGTTTAGATTATGAAGATCTAGCTAGAGCTAGAAATGTAATGTGATTTGAAATCAAAATAAAGTGGATTCAAAAAATCTAGTTCGAGTTCATATAGTACACATAGTTCATATGTAACTCGAGACTAATCATGTGGTGTGCTGTGAAGATAATACACAAACGATGGTTTAACTTGACAATAATGATGATTGTAGATCTTATTAAAACAGAGACACGAATTCAAATGCTTTGACTTCACAACAATCATTACTGTAGATCTTATTCAAATAGAGAAACGAATTCAAATTTAGTTCATATTGAAGCGGTAGTATATATGTTTGGAATGCACTAAAACGTTCATTTGAGTAGTAGGTTGCGTGCATTATACACGTAGCGAAATATTTTAATTGAACATAACATGAATTCAAAGTTTTGAATGACATTTGTAGTGCGCATTGATTTGGTACAGTACACGTTAGGCTTGTCCGGAAATTTCAACCCGCGCCTTGTTAGCCCGAAATATTTAAGATATATCGTTGTCTCGTTGTGCTCCGACAACTCCCTCCATCTCAACCCGCGCCTTACTATTCCGAAATTACAACGCGCGCGAAAACTCCCACCTCCTGTGAAATCCCGACACGCGAAATGCCCGTGGTACTCCTGAACCGAAAGAACCGCCTCAAATCGGTGGGGGTACTTTCGTAACTTACCCCACATTTCAGACAAGCGCGTCTCTAAGCCATGGTTCCCCACTGCCATCCCATCCGCCCACTCATTCATACACCGAGGCCGCGAAAACCCGCGACGAAACCCCACACCCTGCTCCGTCCGCCACCTAGCCGGAGCCTCTTCCCCGACGAAGCGTCCACAGCAACACCTCGATGTCCCTCATCCACCGTACTGGATGAGGATCCGTCGTCGATCTCATCGTCCCGCCAGCTCAGCCACCCCGTCCTCCACCTCCAAGGAGCTGCCCCGACGTTCCCCTCGTCTTTTGCGCCACCTCCATTCCCACACCGCCGTCTTCACCTGCACCACCGGAAGAGCATCATCATTACCGTTTCCTCGGATGAAGCTGCGGCCTAATCGGCGCCACCAAAGAGGTTGTACACTAATCGCCGCATTTTCTTCTTGATTCGATCTCACGGTGTTGCCAACGCTCGGTCCCGAGCCGACACGGCGCGGCTCCATCCACGGCGGCGTCACCGGCCACTTCCTCCACGGCGTCGCTCCCTCGGCGGCGACGTCCACATCAGTAGGAGCTGCTGCTGCTTTAGCTCTCGCTCGCGCTGCTGCTCTGCTCTTGCTCTCGGTCCCCTGCCTGGTCTGCTCTTGCTATTGCTCTTTCTCGCGCTGCTGCTCTCGCTCTTGCTCTTGCTTGCGATGCTGCTCCGATTTAGCTACACTTCAGTTGACTGAATCGACTTTTGGGTCAGTCGATTTTTAGGGGGTGGGGGGCTCGCCGGGGTGAAGGAACCAGCCGCAGCGGGGAGGAGGGCTCGCCGGAGAGGTACCCCACTATCTATCTTAGGGTTCAGGATGGGGGCGGTGGTCGCCGGCGGTGGCGGGGCGTTGGCGGGGCGGTGGCGTGGGGATCGCCGGAGAAAAAGCTCGGAACGGGGGGGGCCTAGAGGGATGGCCGGGGCGGCGGCGGACCGGCGGTGGGGAGTGTTTTCGGGGCGGGCGGGGCGGCGCACCACCGGCCGCGGGTGGCGGGGGGCTGTTGTTTGGCTGGTGGTGGCTGGCGGCTCAGGGGGGTGGAGGTTGAAGATGAACCGCAGGCCCTTGATTTCATATCCAACGGCTGCAAAATCGACTGACCAGAGATGAAAAAGTCAGTCGACCGACGTGTAGCCTCACCTTGCTAGTGCGTTCAGTTTCGACAGCAAAATTCAGTTTCGACAGTTAAGTTCAGTTTCGACAGTTAAGTTCAGTTTCGACAGTTAAGTTCAGAGATGAGCGGCTGATGTATTTTACGTCTAGCACTTTGTGGTTATGTATTTTTACGTCATGTATTGGAGATGCTATTAGAATTCCACTCAGGTTAACGTTGTTCGTTGTCTCTCTTGTCCTGCTTCAGCCTCGGCGTCGTACAACTCACCGGAGCTGCTCCAACGACGAAACCCTCCATCACAGCGGAGCAGTACCTCGGGCTCCATCTCCAGACGCCTAAGATCTTCTTCCCCTCCTCCGACAGCAAAGTCAGCCGGAGCATCCTCACCGGCCAACCCAGTCATGCTGACATCGACATGCCTTCGCCAAAGAGGTTGTACACTTATTGCATCTCTTTTTTACTCTACATGTTATATATATTGTCCACTGAGCACACGGATTTGTTCCTTTAGTGTCTCCTTGAAAGAAAAAACGTAGGAATTTTAATTTTCACTTGTCCTCCTTATCAAATTCCTATTCATGAAGCACAAGACTAAGAGATAGTAGCATAATAGCATTATAACCATACATTTTCTTGTGGTTTGACTTAATCTCACCATGCTTCTTTGCATCATGTGATCTTCCAATTGTTGTGAATCAAACACCCAGATTGGCAGAAATCCTGTGTTTTTAAATTCTCTGTGTTGCACGTGCATTCCTATCCTATTCCTGTCTATTTCCTATCCCTGCATTGTTGGAATCCTCCAATTCAAACGAGCCCTTACAGAATTACTTCTCTTACAGATAGTTGTCAAAGAAAACCTTGCATGGTTTGTCCCGCTCCTGCTGCACCGTCGTCCACCCCAGCTCAGCTGCTCCAACGACAGAAGGGTCCAGCACAGCAGGGATCCGGCCTCCAGACTGTCTTTTGCCGCCTCAGGTCTTCTTCCCCACCGCTGGTAGCCATGAAAAGTGCATTACCATCATCAACCGAGCAGATGACCTCGAGGACTACACGGGTCCGCAAGAGAGGTCGCACTCTTTCGTGTCTGCTTACGCTATGCATCGCTTAATATTACATGCTACTTTATCGTCCTGTTCACCGATTAGACTCTGAGTCAGCTCCAAACTAATGGTCAAACTTGAGTTTTTAAATGGTTGTGGGGTACATATCGGGGCCGCTATCAATAGTATCTATCTACTATCTGGTTAATCTCCGGTGTCTACTATGAGTTTCATGTTGGGTGGGAAACAAACAGTAAAGAAGCCATTATCTGTATTTTTTAACTGAAGCCATTATCTGCCTGCTATTATTGGTTTTGGGTCTATCCACAGGTTGCTACCATCACTCTGGATTTCTGCATGCACTCCTTACATAATATCACTATGTTTTATTCCTATGCATGACAGTTATTGTAAACAATGGAACTGAACATGTAGAGCAAAAGAGACGAGCCTTGCGTGGCAATAAAATTTCATGCAGACGTTGCTCCATGGTAGGCGCAAAGGCAGCCCCCCTCCACGCATTTCGGATTGTAATCGAGAGGAAGATATCTGTTCTGAGGGGGATTCAGAAGGAGAAGACAACTCCTATTTACCCCCTGAGGTCTTTGCTCTAACTTGGCATGCTGATGTTGGTTATATCATGCATATGGTGTCTTGCATTGCTTAATTTATACATCAAATATGTCATCTGCTTAGTTTGAACATCCTTTGTGCGAATGCCATCTGTTTAGTTTATTCATCATTTATGTGAATTATGCAATGCCATCTTTTTTAGCCAGGCATCATATACGTGAATTTTGCAATGCCATCCTCCTTAGCCAGTCATCTTATATGTAAATTATATCAGGCCATCCTTTTTTTCGTTACATATTACATTTGTCAACAATGTTAGTACATTCAACTGCTCTTCGTGTACATCAGCCATTTGACACGGTGATGGCAAATTCTGGAGTGAAAACAAGGTCTTTAGAGCAGACTATGCTATCTGACGAAGCGCATATCTCGCTGGTTATGGATAGCTCCTCAGAGGAGGATTCAGAGACAGATGACCAGTCCTATCCCCCCCGAGGTGTATGCTCTAACTTGGCAGGGCTATGTTGCTCATATCGTGCGTATGGTGTCTCGCATTGCTATGTCATTTGATTAGTTTAGACATGCTTTGTGTGAATGCCACCTGTTCAGTGTCTAATACCATATATGTGAATTATGCATTGCCATCTTGTTGCAAGACATTATATATGTGAATTATACAATGCTATCTTGTTGCAAATGCATTATATATGTGAATTATGCAATGCCATGATGTTTAGCCAATCATCATGTATGTGAATTATATCATGCTATCATTTTTTTGTATTACGTGTTCCATTTGTCGACAACGTTTGTATATTCAACTACTCTTCCTGTGCATCAGCCATTTGAAGCGGTGATGGAAGTATCTAGAGTGAAAACAAGGTATTCAGAGCAGACAATGCTACCTGCTGAAGCAGACATCTTGCCGGTTACAGAGAGCTCCTCAGAGGAGGATTCATAGACTGATGACTAGTCATATTTCCCCCCTGAGGTCTATGCTCAAACTTGGGAGGGTTATATTACCCATGTCATGCATGTTGTCTTGCATTGCTTAGTTTTTACATCATATATGGATTGCCATCTGCTTACTTGCTTACTATATAGATCATATATTTGAATTATATCATGCCATCATGTTTACATAGTACATACACATCATATATCTGAATTATGGCATGGCAACCCATTTAATAAAGACATCATATAGTTATATCATCTCATCCTGTTTAGTGTTTACAGTCATCATATTTTGAATTATGGCATTCTATCCGAGAATGTATGTGAATTATGGCATGCCAACCTATTTAATAAACACATTATATAGTTATGTCATGTCATCCTGTTTACATAGTCTCCTATTTTGAACTATGTCTTTCCGTATTTTTTAGTTAGCCATCATAATGTGAAATTGTGTCATGCTATCCTGTTTAGTTAGCCATCATATATGTGAAATTGTGTCATGCTATCCTGTTTGGTTAGACAACATAAATATGAATTATTTCATGCCCTCTTTTATTCCCCACTATCCATTGCACCTGTCTATCATACAATGTCTATAATTTCAAGTACTTTTCTTGTTTATCAGCCATTTAAATTGGAGAGCGTGATGGCAGTGTCTAAGGGAGTAACAACACGGTCTTCAGAAAAGATAGTGCTACCAGTTGATGCAGATAGAACCACGGTCGTACTTTCCCAAGGACCAGATCCACCACACATAACCCACACTCTCGCAGATTGTACCCCTACCCAGTTGCACAGAGAACCAGCTACACCCCTTCTAACCCCAACCCCGGCAGATAGTGACCCAGTTCCAGTTGACACAGCACCATCTCCACCACAGAGCACCCAAACACGAGCAGTTAGTAAGGGAACTGCAGTGCCCAAAGCACGAGGACCACCACTCTGAATCCCAACTCAACGCTTAAAGGAGAAGAAGATTTGTTCTCAGGTCAGGTTCTGTAGCTATGGTTCATACTCCTTTGCTCTTGCATTACTGTATTTACTCATACCAACTATTTTCAAATTTGAAGGATGGAATTGAAACTCCAATGGCGCAACAGGTATGTTTTAAACCTGTTTCTTTAACTGGTTTGCTGTTGTAACCTGCTCTATGTTGATTTCAGTTTCAATTGAATAAACAGTTATGTTCTCATGTCATGCACATTACAAGTGTTGTTATTGCTCTATAGTTACCCACACTTACATTCTGTCTATTCTGCTTTGTCTTGAACAAATATTATTTGAACTGTGTCTCTATCTTGATTTGGCAACAAAAACTAGAATGATATAGACCATAAAGTGACCATGGTACATAGATATATGTTTGTTTCATGCTGTTATCCTGTCCACTTTACTACTGGTAAATGAGTTTCATATACAACATGGTAAACATGTGATGTGTCTGCTTGTTTCTCTTTTAGAATGCGGACAAAATATTGGAGAACAGTACCGCGTTATCCAATGGTAAAGGAAGTAATGCAGATAAGGTTCAAGATAGTGAGACATCCCTGTTGGTCTCCAAGAAAGCTGATAAAAACTATCTTGACGACAGTGAGGGAACCCAAAAGTCCTGTCTTGATGTAGTGTTCGAGTTACTGGCCACTACTACTGGCACAAGCTCTTCGAACTTGCTGCCTGAATCAGTTCGTCTTCTTGAGTCTCAACTTCAAGTTGAAAGACATCGATCAGATGTGCTGCGATAGGAAGCTGAAGGACTAAGGAAGTCCCTGCAGAATTCAGATGCATATTTTCTGGTGCAACAGCAAGCGCTGGAGGATTTAAGCGCCAAACAAGAGAAAGTTAATAAGCTTGCTAAGCATCTTGCCAGCATTATGGGTACCCAGGATATTGTTTCTTGAGATCTTCTGAAGTGGTTTCAGTTCTGGATTTGTTTTGTTGCGGCGTTTATTTGCGCTGGTCGCCAACTTTGACAACCAGTGTATATGATATGCTGCTTTGTTCCCTATATTTGCACTGGTGGCGAACTTTGATGCCCAGTGGATGTAATATGTGTAATAGCCGTGATAGCCTAGCGTTAGTTGGTTGCTTATTTATTTCCTTGTTGTCTTGTTTATTTGTTTGCTTGTAGTCATTGCAGTTCTTTTTCCGCGGTTAGCTAGTGGCTGCAATAACCTATTTTTTTAAACTAGGCCACAATAACCATGGGCTAATATTTACTTTAGTGACACTCGGCCTCCTACGGGCTGTAGAAACAGTGGGCCTTCTACAGTCCGTAGAAACAGTGGGCCTTCTACGGGCCGTAGAAACAATGGGCCTTCTACGGGCCGTAGAAACAATGGGCCTTCTACGGGTCGTATCATCAATGGGCCTTATACGGGTCGTATGATCGATTGGCCAAACAGGCCGCATTCTGGCCATAAACGGGCTAGAGTTGGAATCGTCCGTTCATGGGCCGACCATAACGGGCCAACGTTAATAGGTCGTATTTGATGACGCTATGAAAACGGCCCAACGTATTAACGGACCACAAACGGGCCGACTGTAACCACGGGCTGAATTTGGCCCATAAGCAAAAAATTACAGTAACGGGCCGTAAGTAAACGAATGCTGGAAAATAGCCCAAGAATAAATGGGCTCTGGGAAGGCCGAAAGATAACATGGGCTGGAAACAGCCCAATGGAATAATGGGCCGTTAATGGGTATAAAGTGATACACTGATCATTACGGGCCAGTTTCACCACGGGCCATTAATGGGTGTAAAGTGATACACTGTTCATTACGGGCCAGTTTCACCACGGGCCGTTAATAGGCCAAGAGTTACATAGGGCCTCATATGGGCCGAAAGGCGTCATAGGCCATACATGGGCCAGAAGTGAAAACGGGCTGGAATCATATTGGATGCCCAGATGGCGCTACTGGGCCTAATTCAGATAGGGCGTAACGGGCCTTGGGTTAGCGGGCTGTAAATGGGCTATATGCGAACAGGCCGTTAACAGGCTTTCCAGGGGCCGGCTCGCCACCTTTTGACCAAGTCAAACGGGCCGGCCTTTTCACAGGAATGGGCCTCTGTTGGGCCATGCCACGTGTCGACATATCATAGGCGCCTTCTGTCCAATGAGTGGATGACATCTGTCCCAACGATGAGCCGACACGTGTTTCCTCCAGCCAATGATGATTTTACACGTGGAAAATCCCCATTGATCGGGGCTGTTAATGTGTTATCGGATCCAAAACCCGACCCGATAGCTTAACGGCGTTCCGTTACGGTGGATGCCACGTGTCGGTCACCCTTGACGAAAGCACTTCTGTGACGTGTGATTTATCTTCATGGAAGTGGACACTTCCGTGATGATAATTTTGGTAATGTCATGGAACACTTCTACGACAGCACAGGTATGACTATCTTGATTCTGTCATAAATTTGTCATGGATGTACATGCATGACAAAAAATGCGACCTACTGTGACAAACACGTATCATCACGGAAGTGTATTTTTTTGTAGTGCTTCCCTTGGTATGCCAAGCATGTTAAAACGACACACGGCTACACATCTTGCACACCGAGATTGGCGCATCATGCACTAGTGCCAACAAACATGTCCAGCTAAGCATCTTTGCCCATGGTCTGGATCGAGGCGGCTAGCGGTGCATGTTGTCAGCCCGGTTGCCTAGCGGTGCATGCTATGGGTAGACATGAATCGCATCGCATCGGATCAAGATTCCCCTCTCTTGTACCGGACACCGGACCAGCACACGTGCATGGTAGAAGAATCTTCGCGGTTGATGTGGGAGCTTGGATGAGACGCCATGGGATAGGTGCATGCTGAAATGTCAGATTTAGGAATTGATAACAAAATGAAAACGACAATTCAATTGTTTGTACAGGTGTACAACATGTTTTAAGGAAAATGTGGAATATGACACGTTCACATGCATTTTGGCAACAAGTGCACTTTCGGAGGGAAAAACAGGTAGCCCCCGTGCCTCCCACGATTTTTGTTCCATGTATTTCACCACAAATATTGGAGGAAAAAAGAAAAATGTATTTTCCCCTCAAAAAGCGACTTGGGAAGAAAATCTCAAGTAACCATATTTAGCTACTCCATGGAGGTTGCCCCCCGTGGGGAGATTAGATCGACCTCTCCTTGATTTTAGGGTGAGTTCAACGTGAACATTATGATGAGAGGCTGAAGAAGGAGTTTTGTGTGTTTACAACAACCTTTGTTTTAGAACTGTATAATAATAAATGAAAGAAAATATGTGAAAAAGAAAAAAGAAAAAGGATATGCATACAAGATGGGCCAGCCCAACCATCTAAAGGGACACGTGGTCCAGCACGCGGGTGAGGTTCGCCTGGGACAACCCAACAAAATTTGGCCCAACGCTGAGACGCACCGGGCGCAACTGACAGGTGGTGGGAGTTTAGTCCCATCTCGCCAAGCGAGACGCGCACACACCTACTTATATACACGGCTGAGAGACCATTTGCATGAGCCTCTCTCACTGAAAAAACATGTTCCCTATCCGGTTCTGTGTATGCCCTGTGGGGCCAACTAGCATGAGAAATCAATATCCCACGGGCCTGCATCCTGGCCCATATGGTTGGGTTTCTAGTCGTATGCAGGCCGTGGGGTCTGAAATCTCCTGTTAGAGGGTGGGCTTTTTCTTTTGTATATGGTCACATGTTTATGATTGGACCACCTCCAAATCACCCAATTTTTTTACATTGTCACATACATGTAATAAACATGATTATGAAAGAAAATTCAACAATAATGAAGTTTACACTGTCCCCTTAAGGCAAAGTCAGAGGTATGTACCTGAGTTTCATTGAGCCACTATAAATTATATAAAATTCTAAAAAATGGAAAACTTTCATATTCTGTCTATGTTTATGAAAGAGATCATGTGTACAATTTTTTTGGTGATTTGGATGTGGTCGAAAAAACCACCTTGTTAGAAAAACTCGCTTAAGTGAGACCAAACGGTCCGTCTGTAATGAAGTGATTTTTTTGACCATCACCAAAATAACCCCAAATTTGTTGTACACGGTGCCATAAATGTAACAAACAGGATATCCAAAAATAAAACTCAAAATTTTTAGGTTTACACTGTCCCCTTATGTAAAATTTCGTGGTAAGGCAAGTGAGGTAGCTCATGACCATAGCCATGGCATACATTGTTCAAATGGCCTCAAACTGTTCCCCTTTAGCCAAGTTGACCCACACCATCCATCCACCCTTGACCCCACAAACAATTTGTGAGTGTCCAACGAGTCCCTCACTCTGTATGCTAAGCATGTCAAAGCGACACACGGCTACCCATCTTGCACACCGAGATTGGGCATCATGCACTAGTGCCAGCAAACATGTCCAGCTGAGCATCTTTGCCCATCGTGGACACTACCGCATGGTCTAGATCGAGGTGGCTAGCGGTGCATGTTGTTGGCCTGGTTGGCTAAGGGTGCATGATATGGGTCAACATAAATTGTATTGCATCACATCCAGATTCCCCTGTCCAGTACCGGACGCCGGAGGCCCGGAGCAGCACGTGCATGGTACAAGAATCTGCACGGTCGCTGGCGGAGCTTGGATAAGACAAATTTGACCTAACCTCCATGGGGTAGGTGCATGCTAAAATTCAATATTTAGGAATTGTTAACAAAATAAAAACGACATTTCAATTGTTTGTACAGGTGACACGTTCACATGCAATATGGCAACTAGTGCACTTTTGGAGGGGGAAAACAGGTGCACTCGATCCACCGTGCCTCCCATGATTTTTCTTCCATGTATTTCGCCACAATATTGGAGGAAAAAAGAAGAATGTGATTTTGCCTCAAAAAACGATTTGGGGAGAAATTCTCAACTAACCATATTTAGCTACTAGGTGGAGGTTGCCCCCTGTGGGGAGATTCGATCTACCTCTCCTTGATTTTAGGGTGAGTTCAACGTGAACGTGATGGTGAGAGGCTCAATGAGGAGCTTTGTGCGTTTACAACATCTTTGTTTTAGGAAAAAAAATAAGCACCTTATAATGTGAAATTATAAATCCTTATTAAAAAATGCTAAAAATCCTTATTTAAAAAAACTTGTTTGTCTTGCCAGATAAAACAAACATAAATTATGGGGATAGTTTATTGCGTGCCCTTTCTCGCCCCCTCCCTCCCATATTCGGGACATTTACCGCATTTCTAGGGTTGTAACCTCGAAAGTTCAAGATCTACGGTGGCCACATGAAATCATAGCAAGGATTGGGATGAAAGCCCCATGTTAAGCTCTTTGGTCCATATATGCACCATATGCTACCAAAGGGAGGGGTGGCCTCGATGTCGTTCTCTAGGCTATGATGCTCGTCAGCTGCCATTATAATCCATGCAAATTCACAGGACCTGGCGCAAGTGTAATCATACGACCCCTAGAGGGTGTGGTAAAACATCGAGAGCGGCATGCGTAGGCCCTCATGTAGGCTGTGGGCAGCCGGGGCCATATCCCATGCTGGATCAAGCAACAGAGTGGGAATGCGTCCGTCCTGTGAAGGGAGTGTGGGGCCCGTTCCTTCATTTGCCTCAAATCTCGTTGTTGCGTGATGTTAGACCTAGTAACCAAGGACCGTCCCGTGCATCGCACTAAGCTGGAACCACAACATGCATGCACACATGGCCACGAGTCTACACGGTGGGGATGCATGGTTCGGGGGCTGGCACAAGTGACGCGGGTCATGTGTCTAGGTGCTACTCCACTTGGGTCTAAACAACGGGGGTGCATGGTTTGTGTCGTGGATTTGTCACGGCAGATGTCCTTAGTGTGAGGACTTAGTCATGAGGCCAACACATCTATGTGGTAGCTTGAGAGGGGTTGATCGGGATGAGAGACGCAAGGTGGATCAACACACAAAACAAGGGTTTAGACAGCTTCGGGCCCTGGGAAACATCATCCGGTAATAGCCCTACATGTTGTTTGTGGCTAGGTCTCATTATGCTCATGAGAGAGTCGCCGCGTAAGCCGGCTCCCCTTTTGTTGTGTCTAGCCTTAGAGATTATTTTGCCCCCCTTGGGATGCCCTGCCCCTCCTTATATAAGTTAAAGGGGCGGGTCACATGTAGAGTCCTAGTCGGATTAAGACTTAAACTATTCTGACTTGTCATCACGGGCTTCTCTCCACAGGCTTCTTAACGTCTTGGGCTTCTTAATGTCTCGGGCTTATTAACCCCAGGCGACTCTGTCTGCCTGGTTATAACTGTCTCCAGGTCATAACTGTCTGCCGGATTATAACTGTCTACCGGCTTACCACTGTCTGCCGGCTTACAACTGTCTACCGGCTTACCACTGTCTGCGGGCTCACCAATGGGTCACCAGGCTCGGCCGGGTCATCAGTGAGTCATCAGTCCTCGGGCAGTTTACCAATGAAATACCAAGTCCCAGCCGGGTCATAACTCCGGCCGGGTCATACCGCGGGGTATATCCCCGACACTAGCCCCCAGTTTAATTTGGATTTATCCATGTTAAACTGATCCTGATCATCCTTAAGTCCTTGTCATTTCCTTCTTCTAAAAAGTTCGGATCAATAGGCCAGCCTCATAATCCTTTGCTGACATTGGTTTCTCATAGAAAAATATTGTGAAGAATAATTCATTCGATTCAGCGCCCAATGCTTAACAAAAAATATTGGTCTTGGAATACTCATCTGATTTTCAGTCGGCTTGAAGATGCAGAACTTGCCAGTTTAACATTGCCAAAATTGCCGGTTTGTAAATATTGATGGCACCGGGTCATAATTGTTGCTAACATCAAGCTTGAAAATGTACCTCCTATATGCATATCACTTGTAGCCCCCAAGTCTTAAGAAGGAAGCGTAGTAACAGCTTAAGACTTGCTTCAATATAAATGTTGCAACCTTATAGAAATCCAGGTTGTTCATCTCCATCACCAGTCAAAACTGAATACATATGTAGCCCCCAAGTACCGGGTTGTCATGCTTGCAGCAACCTGGGACTTGTAATTGCCTTATACTCGTGAAAACTTCAACCAGTGTAGCCCCCAACGGCCGGCTCAGTAAGATAATACTGAGCTGGGACTTTATATATACTTCATTTGAAAATAACATCATATGATGTAGCCTCCATCGTAAGGCTTGAACCCACGTCCACAAGGTCAAGAGCCTTGTACTTTACCAACTGAGCAATGGATCCTTCAATATAATGGATTTTACTTGTGTACCTTGAATTTTTAACAGGAGCAATTAGTAGCCCCCAAGGGCCGGCTCATTACGATGTGATGAGTCGGGTCTTCAACGAGGCAAGTAAAAAATGACCTTGCATTAGCCCCCAAGTGTCATGGTGCATGCCTGCAGCGACATGAGACTTCCATATTTGGTATAATCATGATTTGAATAATGTAGCCCCCAAGTGCCGGGTCGTAAGCCTGCAGCGACTCGGGACTATTCCTTCCATTGTAGAATAAATCATATCCATTGATAAAATAATAGCCATTGCGCTGAAGCGACTTTGAAAACATCAATCATAATACTGGTTATTGATAACCATAATAAAAATCCAGCCATGTTGGTTATTCAAAATTTGAATAATATAATCTGGGATGAAAACCTCAATCGTTCAATATCATCATGATAATCCAACCAAGTTTGGCTATTAAAGATTTAAATACCTTATCGGTTGACAAGTAAATCCGGAGTTTAAATACTCAGTGGCTCTTGGCCGATGGCGACTTAATGCGCATCCATTGTAATCCAGGATTTTTGTAATCCGGCGTCTTATAGCCTTTGTGAAAATCAATAATTGATAACCCTTTTGAAACATCAATTTCAATTTTTGATGATGGGCTTGAACTTAATCATTTATGTAAGTCACAGCTCTGCAAATCTTGCACAGAGTTTAAACAACATATGCCCTAGTGACTTAACGTCAGAAGCCAGGGCGGGTAACATCCCAAACATAATATAGTCTTATGCAATTATAGAAAAGACTTAGCACTAAGGCCATTCAAGCCTAAACATACTAGCGACTTAAAGTCAAATACCAGGGCGGGTTATCAAACCCAAAATATTCATACCATTATTGAAAGACATACATGTAGATTAGTACCATGGTTATGCCTTGATAATTATAATCCGGGGCCAGTATCAACCCAGAGTCATGAAATATCATCATTTTGTTGATCAAGGCAAAATATCCTGGTGACTTAAAGTCCGCTGTCAGGGCGGGTTATCAAACCCAAAGATGCTCAATGATGAGTCATATAATCAAGGCTACATAGCCTGTGAAATCAGTTCATACTGTCGGCTTAACATGCCACATGCAGTAAGGGTAACAACCAAAGCTTAGAGCACAGCGCTTCCAAGTATCAAAAATCATCATACACGGGCAACTTATAGTCCAAAGCCCAGCCAGGTTAATAAACTCCGGATAGATTCATATATGAACCATAAGGCATCATAGCCCTCATCGGTTTTCAACCATGTATTAACATGTCACAAGAGATGAACCTCAAAAAAAATGCTCAAATCAAATATAAATCAAAAGACAAAAAACAAGGCTTTCATAGGCTGCCAATCCTTCAAATCAAGTACTGTCAAAGGGCCGCACAGTCGCTGAGTTAAACCTTCACTCAACAATAAGCCGAGCCTCACATGACCAATCGTCGTTTTAACTTTGACAAGTTCAGGGTATGTATAAGATTAACATGTCAAAAGTACGGCAAGTCATTCCAGTCAATCTGGGCGGAGTGGCAGACTTAAAAGGCAGGATAACCCGAGTTTTTAGGTGAATACACCTGGCTTCCAAGCCTATTACAAGGGTCATAAAAACTCTTGTCCGTTGAACAAAGAGCCCCCAAGTAATATTTCATTCCAGGCATACAAGCCGGATCAATAGGGTAATCATAGCTATGCTCGATGAGCAGGAAGCCCCCAAGTATTTTGTAATCATGGCGTATAAGCCGGATCAAGAGGGTAGTCATAGATGTGCTCAATAAGCAGAAAGCCCCCAAGTAATCATAATAAGATAAGCCATAAGGCAGGATACCCATGTTTGGACCACGCATCATGGCAGCAAGCTCTCTTTGGCAACCTTTAATTTTTCCTAAGAACTCGAACTTGCGAGAGATGGATTCTTTTTGAACCGGATATTAAGCCGGATATTAATAGCTTCAAAGCTTTGTGGGAGACAGATTTCTCTTGAACCGGATTTTAAACCGGGATCCTTCATTTTAAGCCAGAAATTTTCTGACGGCCCTTTAATTATCATCAATATAGCAATAGCCTCCAGGACTGGGTTATCTTCCCTTCAATGACCCGGGGTCATGAATTGGCAGAGTCATGCCATTGTAGCCCCTGAGTCTTAAGATGACTCGAGGAGTTGTCTTGAGATTCTCCATATTTGACCGTGATATAAACCGGTATGAGTCATTCAACAGCTCAGTGATATAATAGTCTCTTTTGCAGTAGACAACTTGTCTTGCATTAGAGAACTTGCAAGCCAGAGTAATCGCTCTTTTAAAGAAAGCAATATGTAATATAAAAATATAATGGATGGATTTCACCTGATATGTTAGGCCAAAAATTATCCACCATGGAGTTGACGATCACCATGGTGAAGCTGAAATCAATCATGGCCGAGCCGGCCGTGGGAGCAGACTGATGAGCCGGCCGCGGCGTTGTAAGCCAGCATGGTCGGGCGAGTTAATCACGGGCGCGGTAAGCCGCGCGGACGGCGAGTCAATCGCAGGCGTGGTAAGCCGCGCAGACAGGTGAATCAGCCACATCACATCGATGTAGACTGGGCCGCAGAGGCCGCGGCTTGCACATACATTCATTGAGCATTATGGCATAGTCAGATGCTAGCGCATGATAATTTTGGTGCAAGCTATATATTCACGACCATCGCTCTTGCAGTGAACAATTATCCTGCATAAAAAATACCATGAGCCCAAACTAATTGCCTTTAAAAAAATAAAAATATATCGATAAAAATTGATTGGACAAACTTCACCTGATTTGTCCGGACTACAGATGATCCGTAGATAACTTTCCTCGGAGCGATCAGTTGTGTCAATACACTGCAAGATTCCTCACAGCGGCGACCAAACGAATTTTCTTCGGAACGACCAGTTGTGTCCAACCACTGCACATCCCACTGGTGAATGACATGGTCAAGGACAACCATAGAAACGTATTTGCAATCTGTGTATGCATTCTCTGAGCAACTTGAATGGGTAGTGGCACTGATCATCTCCCCAATTACTGTAGCGGTCAAAACAGACTTCAGACATACACGACGCTTCAGTTCTTTATTGTGAAAACCAAGTTCTTTCCTCCAGTGTTGAAAGCGGCAGGTAGTCTGTCAGTTTCTCCTTTGTACTTAGAGGCGGATGCAGCGGATCCGTAGGGGGCCACTGCGGTAGCAGCGGCTCAAGTCGGCTTCATCGCAGTCGAGGCGAGGAGCGAACCGGCAGCTCGACGAAGGCCGTGGAGGTAGCGGCTCGTGACGGCGACGGCGAAGACCGACAACACGTCTGCTTGCAACAGTTACCTAAAGGTCGGCCCGCGTGGCGGTTTGCAGGGACGGCTAAAGGCCGCAAGGGTGAGACAGCTCACAGCCAGCAGGACGCGGCGACTCGGCGAAGCAGGAGCGAGGCCCTTGGCGACTCAAGGCGGCGGTTGCTGCGGAAGTAACCCGCCCGAGCAAAGCACAAGAGGACCGCGACGGGGGCGGCTCGCAACAGAAGATATAAGTGACGACGGGGCCGGTGACTCAAGAGCGGAGCTAGGCAGGTCAACGGGGCCGGTTACGATGGCTGACGCCGAGGCGATGGGGACTCACGGCTGTAGTGGTCAGGTCGTGCCATCGAAGATGAGGGCGGCTCAAAGATACGGTGGAGACGGCCGCGAGGCAGGGCCGGCTTGAGGCGCAGGCGCAGGTGAGGTCACGGAGGCGTGGGCCGTGAGGGCGGCTAGAACGAGGCCGAGTAGTGGTGGCTCGAGGCGGCGCGAGATGCAGGGCACGGAGCGCGTTGGAATGAAACGGCGGCTCAGCAGCAGTTCAAGATGGAGATGGCAACCCGGAGCTGTGGCGGGCGGCCGAGGACGACTCGGACAGAAGAGGTGACAGCGACTCGGAGAAAATCCAAGCGAAGGCGAAGCCGAGACGGGCCAGCTTAGCCGTGATAGTGGCTCAGAGCAACAGAGGCAGAAGGCAGATCCGCAGAGCCAGCACAGTGGAGCAGCAGAACCGGAGGTGGAGCCACAGAACCGGCATGAAGGACGGCGGAGACGGCCAGAGTGGCCACCCGGTCCGGGCACGCGGCTGTGGAGATGAGGGTACGCGGCCGGCTCGTCCGCTCCGGTGAGGGTAGGCCTGGAAGCGGATCCGGAGCGAAATAGTCGTACCCACAACCCAATCCTCCTCCGGGTCGTAGTTGACCCGCCATTTTTTTCAATCGATGGAAACGTAACCGGAGGTCCCCAGGATCCGTATGTCTGCGGTACACAGATGAGTTGTCGTCCTCTGGATGGACCACTTTTAGATTTGATCCTTGCACCTATCGATCTTGGGCACCACTTCGGTGACTTTTTGCGGCAGAAACATCACACATCGATCGTCTGAACGCACATTATGCACCGCTGATTTTTCATCTCTACTGACAAACTCATAGACGATGTAGATTTCTTCGGAGTCTGCTCTTCTTCATCTGTATAATTACGAACCTCTCGAACCCTAAATTAAATCCCTTCAAGAACTAAACACCACCATGCACAGGCCCCCACGATGGGCGCCAACTGTCGTGGATTTGTCACGGCAGATGTCCTTAGTGTGAGGACTTAGTCGTGAGGCCAACGCATCTATGTGGTAGCTTGAGAGGGGTTGAGCGTGATGAGAGACGCGAGGCGGATCAACACACAAAACAAGGGTTTAGACAGCTTCGGGCCCCGGGAAACATCATCCGGTAATAGCCCTACATGTTGTTTGTGGCTAGGTCTCATTATGCTCATGAGGGAGTCGCTGCGTAAGCCGGCTCCCCTTTTGTTGTGTCTAGCCTTAGAGATTATTTCGCCCCCCCTTGGGGTGCCTTGCCCCTCCTTATATAAGTTTAAGGGGCGGGTTACATGTAGAGTCCTAGTCAGATTAAGAATTAAACTATTCTGACTTCTCATCACGGGCTTCTCTCCATGGGCTTCTTACCGTCTGGGGCTTCTTAACCTCTCGGGCTTATTAACCCCAAGTGACTCTGTCTGCCGGGTTATAACTGTCTCCGGGTCATAACTGTCTGCCGGGTTATAACTGTCTGTTGGCTTACCACTGTCTGCCGGCTTACAACTGTCTGCCTGCTTACAACTGTCTGCTGGCTTACCACTGTCTGCTGGCTTACCACTATCTGCCGGCTCACCAATGGGTCACCAGGCTCGGCCGGGTCGTCAGTGAGTCGTCAGTCCTCGGGCTATTTACCAATGAAATACCAAGTCCCAGTCGGGTCATAACTCCGGCCGGGTCATAGCGCGGGGTATATCCCCGACAGTTTGGATCTAGCTACCGAGAGGTAACGCGTCCGGTTTGTGCCTAGGCGGTGCATCACGGGGCCTGGCGTGGTCTCATCACATGACCCATGAAGGGTATGGTCAAACACCGAGAGGGGCATGCATAAACCCTCACGCGGGCTAAGTGTAAACGAGGTCATATCGCATGTTGGATCTAGCCAATGGGAGGGAACAAGTCCGGCATGCGGACGGTGTGCGGGGCTCGTTCCTTCACTTTTCGCAAAATTCGGTGTCGCTTGATGTGGGCCCTAACCACAAAGGCCCGTCCCGTGCATCACACTCACCTGGACCCACAACGTGCAAGCACACTTGGCCACGTAGACACACATCGATAAACCTTGACAATAGCTAGGGTTTAATAATTATCCATTCATTTTACCTAATCGGTAGAACATAGCTAGCGATGAACAAAAAAGCTAGATGCCATGTGAAATTAAATGTGCCAACTGTCCCTTCTAGTATTTTTTTCAGTAGTTCTCCCTTCTAGTATTTAGTAGTACCGCGCAAAACAAAAAAAATGTCGCTCCTATTTTGGTGTTCTTTTTTTTAACACCCTATTTTGGTGTTAGGTTTATGTTGCCACGTTTTGGACCGACATTGTGCACTTTTTCTTTTGCTTGGTTGGTTGATTGGTTGGTTCGGGCAAATCTCTGGATGTGCACGATGTCGTATACGTGCATGTTTCTACCTAAATTTCAAAAGTGACGAATTGTGCGCGGCCTTGACCTCTCTCTCCCAAACAAATTGAATTTTCACTCCCCAAATCTTGCTCCCGCCTCCAGCGTTCGATCGCCTCTACCTATCCACCCACGTCTTCGTCGCCGCCCACATCTCGCCGCCGCCAAAAAGCCCACATTCTTGTCGGCGAGGATGATCCTACCTGCCGGAGGAGGGGGTGTGGATGGTGCGCTCCATGCGGTGGATGTGGACCCCATGAAGGAACTGGTCGACAAGGACGTCGTCGCCACCAATTCGCAGCCGCAGCTGGTCCAACACAGCACCAACGATGACGAATCGGTTAGTGTCTGCAGATATTAAGCCTGGAATTTGCCTTCTCGATGTTAACCCTAGAAATTGCTCTCTTGTTATTCCTCGCTATTCGTACAGACAATCGTACTGTTTGCTTTTTTTTATTAAACGTACGGTTATCAGTCCTAGGGTTTGCAAATTTAGATGAATGGATCATTTGTATTCCATTTTATGCATGTCTTTCATATAACCAAAGTTTTAGAAAACCAATACAAAGAAAAAACAATCCATTTATGCCTGCCTTTGATATAATGTACAATTCGCTGGCATGAGATTTTTTTTCTTCTAATACCAGATTGCAGATTTGGAAGAATGGGAGAACTACCTACAGCTGAGGGAAGCTTTCAGAAAGAAAATCTTCAAGTGGCTCATGGCTGCAAAGATTGTGTACTGGCGTAACAGTCGCTATAAATGCCCGTTCTACAGCAAAGAGAACCAGCATTCCAAAACCACAACAATTGCAGCTTACAGAAAGAGGTGGCATCTTAAGGCAAAACCTGCTGAGTTGTCCAACATATTGGGGAGGGTGAAGACCTAAAAGCATATAGTCATGTTTATTTTTTGTGTTCTATCGACACCAAATGTAAAAAATATATGGGCCCACATGAACAAGTATCAATCTTTATCTCCTTCGACAGTCAGTGCCACATTGGCCAACATGAACAAGTGTTGATCTCATTGGACTTACATCCTAGCAAAATTCAGTGTCATTCTGAACCTGCTTCATGGGACGCATTTTGGGTAGGACGGGAAGTGTCCGTCTCGAAGCATGTTTTTTTTCGACATCCTTGAAGTGGACCAATAACCTTGTACCAACATGACTAGCATCCTTGCCAAGTTTCGTAGCTTTTTGACGTTGTAAGGATTTTCTAGGGCTTTCGCGTCGATAAATCATATAATACTTACGTTGGTTTTTTTTCTGCGCCTGGTTTTTTTTTCTGCGCTCGAGGGTGGGCTGCCATGCATGCGTGTCGTTGGGCTGTGTAAAGAAGCCCACCAGTTGGACCGAGCGATGTCCGCCGCCATTGCATGCGCCCGAGCGAGCCTACGTTGCATGTGGTTGCATGCATGCGCCCGCTTCAGCCTACGTTGCATGCGTGCACATACGCGAAGGAGCACGCGCCGCAGAGCCATCCTCGCTTGACCCGACCGACGGCACATAGGGCAGCACTTAAACTTCGCATTTTGATTCACACTACAGTTTCCCACGCGTGTACACTCCCGATGCCGCGGTGGGTGGAAAACTTGTTCACATTTGACCCCATTACTACCACGGTGGCTATTTAAGCCACCTATCATGTTCCTCTTCCTCTCACACCCTTCATCCATCTCCCGTACTCTCCCACCTGCATTTTGCGTCTGCCCTTCTTCTTCTTCACCATAAACAACCCCAAGAACCAGCCCGCCGCAGCCATGCAGTACACCGGGCCAACCTACCGCTTCCCCCCCACCGTGCCGGAGATGCTCTACCCCGCCAGGGTGTACGTTGAGAGCACCCTTCGTGTGTGGGCGATGTGAAGGTGGAGGGGCGCAAGGGGATTCCCCGACTTCTTCCTTGGGGCCGGCTACGGGCACCTCCCCCGGGGATCTCCAAGGATGTACCGAGTCGTGGAGGCCATCCACAACGGGGTTGTGGTTGTTGTCCTTGCCCACTTCACCAACCCCTTCGACGCGTTCTAACTCCTCGGCCGCGTGTTCTCGTGTGGTTGCGAGTTCACAGCTTTCACCACCCATAACATCTTCACGGACTACAAGAACATCTTCCCCACCGAGGAGCGCATGCACACTCTACCATACCCCATCAACAACACCGCGGAGGAGCAGTGAAGGGCGCCCGGAGGCGGAGCGAGGAGGAGCCTGGTGGAGAAGCGGCGGCCATCTATCTATCTATCTATTTTTTAGCTAAAAAATCTATCTATCTATATTTGTCTTGGTGTTATTTAAGTTGTAAGCGTACTATGTCATGTTGTGGGCTTTGGTTGGCCCGAATTATCTATATTTATTATACAAAGTTTTACAGTGGTTGGGCTTTTTTGGAACCGTTTTAATCTATGGCATTTTAGTCATAGGAAAAAATTGTCTCAAAAAAAGTCATAGGAAAAAAACAATCACGCGCCGCCCCTCTCATCCAATGCAGAACCGCCGCCGCCAGGGTCCTCTCCTCTTCCATCACCATTACACAACCGCAGGCATCTCCTCCCTCTCCTGCATTCCAAATCCACGGCAGCCATCTCCTCCTTCTCGCCGCCGCAACTTTGCTCGTCTCCTCTTCCACATCCACATCCACACCCCCACCCCCTCTCGATGCAGCAGGAGATCAAGCAGATCGCCGGCGGCGACCAGCGCAAGATGGCCAGGTTGACTGAGATCCTTTCTTGGTTTGACAACACACTGCAAATGTGATGGACGGTGATGGCCACTATGAAGGAAATGACGAAGAGAGAAAAGAAGAAGCTTTACCCCCCTCCGCACAACCGATCAACAAGATCGAGATCCTCCCCGCCTTTCTCCACGCTTCCCTCGCCGCTCCCCTCGTCTGAACGGCAGCGGTACCGTTGTTTAGAGTAAGCTTCCCCACTCCTAATCTTCCTACTGCTCGTGCTTACAGTTGTGGTGGTAGTGATTGAGTACATGCTTTTGGGGGCTGGATTCTGGTGTATATGAACCCTAGGCTAAATTTGTACTGTTGTAGTGGTAGAATTTGATGTTCACCTGCACTTCTACTCCAAAATTTTGTTATGTGTCTTTCTATTATTAAGTGCTTGATACTATATTTGAACCATTTTTTTGAGTTGTTGATTGCTTTTTGGTAGAGCTACCAGCTCTTATGGAGATGCTCATGTTGTATGTCTTGTTCTCCATGATTTGTACTAGCATTCTGTGCAATTAGATGCCATGACAAGCCATGTAGCATATTTATTTATTGCCTCCAACATGCCATCATTTTACTCTATGCATCTCAGCAAGTATAAATCTGTCAGCTATAAAACTTTGCGCATTTGCTCGATGGTTCCCACTAAACTATAAACCCCCCTTTTGTTTTCAGAGTAAGACACTGACATTCGGGTCCCACGTCAGTCACACACACACAACCGCTCCCAGCCATGTGGCCCCTAGCCCACTGGTCATCCTCGATGGCTAGCCAAACTCAGTGTGCCTCTACCAATAATAGCAGCCCTTTCTGTTATAAAACTATGCAACTTTGCTTGAAGGTTGCCACTAAAAATATAACTCCTATGGCCATGCTTCCTAAAAATTATTTGCATTATGTTGTCAATACTTTCATGCTATGACAAGTTTATGTTGCATGGTAAAATCTTGCTCTAAAGTGGTCATGTTAATATAATTGTTTGACATTAAAAGTAAGTTGCAACTTGTGAGCTTGGTTTTGTTTGCTTGTCATAACCATCATGTCAACACTGCTAGTCATTATAACTGTTTCTGCATAACTTTAATTTTCACTAAGTCCTAATCTGTAACAGCAACGTTGCCATTCGTGTTTCGCAGGAAAAAAACTGGAGTTCACAAGGCTGGAGACCTGGAGTTGTGAGGTTAGGAGGCTGATGGCGCTGCTGCTGGCCGATCCTTCTTCTTCCAGCTTTTGTTCCTCCTTTTCTCTCTACTCGTTGGATACCTCGGCTACCTATGTGTTGTTAATGTATTAAGTTGATCCTTTGAATTTGTAGTATTAGGTTTAATGTGGAAGTACCTTAATCTCTATGAAAGAGAGTTGGTTCTATGACTGATAATTTCTAGGTGCATGCTTAAATTCAATATTTAGGGATATTTTTTTTGAATTGTTTGGATTGCTTACCACATGTGTCACGTGGTCAATATTTAGGGATTATTAACATAAGAAAACAATAATTCAATCGCCTATGTAAATGTGTACAACATAATTTTCAAGATAAATTGAAACATGACACGTGCACATGCAATTTGCCAACAAGTCTAGTTGTAGTAGAAAAAGACAGCATGTGCACGTATCCAACCATGCCTCCTACGATTTGGTTCCATGCTTTTGTCGCCACATGTCTTTGGAAGTAAAAAAATATAAGGTGATTTTCTCATAATAAACCGTTTTGGAGCGAAATTTGCAACTAACCAAAAATATCTACTGCGTGCAACTTGGCCCCCGTGGGGAGATTGGATCGACTCCTAGATTATAGGGTGAGGCCATCGTGATCGTGAGAGAAGAATTCTTTTTTTTTTGAGGGAAGGTAGGAATTTTGTGTGGTCACAAAATGGAATGCACCCCTTTCAGAGGGACAAAAATGGACCTTATTTTAATTAAGGAAATTATTATTTAACAGAAACCTTGCTATTTTCAAGCCATTATAAAAATAAATAAATTGTTTTGGCAAAAAAAGTTGATTATGGGTTAGTCCGTTTTGTGGACACATACGTGTAGTGGTGCATGTTGTGGGCCCAGGTAGCTCTAGGTGCATGCAGTGTATCATGTAGTCTAGGGGTGCACAAGGTAGTAACCTCGTGAATCGGGGTGAAAGTCTTGTGCTAATTCTATTTTGTGGTGTGCGACATATGAGTCTACCCGGGGGGAATGCTTGGCTTGAGGGCCGGCGTAAGTGGTGTGGGTCTAGTGCGTAAGTGGTGCGCCACGTGAGTCTAGACGGCGGGGGTGCATGGTTTGGATCTAGCTACCTTGAGGTAACGCGTCCGGTTTGCACACTGAGTGTGGGCCCGTTCCTCCGTTTTCATCGGTGCTTTCTCTCGGGTCAATGGAGAACAATCCAAACGCACATGCTAGGTCCCGGCCTTTCTTGGGTCCCGCGTGCCATATTCGGGACATTTGCCGCATTTCTAGGGTAGTATCATCGGGAATTCACGATCTATACCGCGGCCACATGAAATCATAGCAGGGAATGGGGTAACAATCACATGCTAAGCTCTTTGGTCCATATATATGGGCCATGTGCCACCAAAGAGAAGGGCCACCTCGGAGCCATTGTCCATTGAGAGGAAACAAGTCTGGCCTACGAACGGTGTGCGGGGCCTGTCCCTTCATCTTCTTCAGAACTCTGTGCCGCAAGATGTGGACCCTAGCAACCAACGCCCATCCCGTGCGCTGCACGCCAACTGGACCCACACCATGCATGCACACATGGCCAAGTAGACACCCACCGGTCAACCTTGACAATGTACACAAGACGCATGCGCACTCATTAGCCATCTAGCCCCCAGCCATGCACACCTAGCCAGCTACACTCAAACCGTGCACCGTTTGCCAGGTTCACCCACACCATCCATCCACTATTGACCCCACCTCGGTTCGTTAGACCTCCGACACGAGTCCCTTCCCTCGGCAACACACGACTACACATATTGCACACCAAGATATGACGTCATTCACTAGTGCCAGCAAACCTTTGCACCTGAGCATCTCTACCCATGGTGGACACTAGCGCATGGTTAGGATCGAGAAGCCTAGCGGCACATGTTGTCGGCCCGATTGGCTGGGGGTGCATGACATGGGTCCAAATGAAATGCATGTCATCGCGTGGATCCACATTCCCCTGCCCGACACCAGACAGCGGGCATATACCAGACGAATCCAAGCGGTCGCCGACGAAGCTTGGATGCCATGTGTTATGTGCATGCTGAATTTCAATATTTAGGAATTATTAACATATGAAAACAATAATTCAAGCATCTATGTAAAGGTGTACAACATAATTTTCAAGAAAAAATGAAACATGACACGTGCACATGCAATTTGCCAACAAGTGCACTTGTAGTACAAAAAGACAGCATGTGCATGTATCCCACCATGCCTTCTACAATTTTGTTCCATGTTTTTTTGCCACATATCTTTGGAAGGAAAATCAAAAGAATGTGATTTTCCCATAATAAACCGTTTTGGAGAGATGGTTGCAACCAACCAAGATAGATAGTACGTGGAAGTTGTCCCCCGTGGGGAGATTGGATCGACCACTCCTAGATTATAGGGCGAGGCCACCGTGAACGTGATCGTGAGAGGGTGAGGAAGGATTCGTTTTTTCGAGGGAAAGGAAGGAATTTTGTGGGTTTACAAAAAAGAATGCACCCCTTTTTGAGGGACAAAAAATGCACCTTATAATGTGTAACTAATGAAATTATAATTTAACAGAAACCTTGCTATTTTCAAGCAATTTAAAAACAACTTACTTGTTTTGGAAAAAATGTTGATAATGCGATAGTCCATTTTGTGGACACTTACGTGTAGTGGTGCATGTTGTCAAAATCGGGGTGAAAGTCTTGTGCTAAGCTATTTTGCGGGGTGCGACATATGAGTCTACACGGGGAATGGTTGGCTTGGGGGGCCGCGTAAGTGGTGTGGATCTAGTGCCTAAGTGGTGTGCCACGTGGTTCTAGACGGCGGGGGTGCATGGTTTGGATCTAGCTACCTTGAGGTAACGCGTCCGGTTTGCGACATGAATGCGGGCCCATTCCTCCATTTTCGTCGATGCTTTCTCTTTGGTCAACGGAGAACAATCCAAAAGCGCATGCAAGGTCCCGGCCTTTCTCAAAGCCCGCGCATGCCATATTCGGGACATTTGCCGCATTTCTAGGGTAGTATCCTCGGAAATTCAGGATCTATACCACGGCCACATGAAATCATAGCAGGGATTGGGGGTGACAGTTCCATGCTAAGCTCTGGTCCATATATGGGCCATGTGCGACCAATGGGAAGGGCCACCTCAGAGTCGTTGTTAAGGGCAAAAATGCCGGGTGTCGTCTGCCGCCGCTATAATCCGTGCAAATTCACGAGGGATCGGAATTTCTTGGGACCTTTTGCGGTGCGGGTGTGGTCGAACATCAAGAGCGGCACACATAAGCCTTCACGTAGGTTGTGTGTAAATGAGACCAAAACGCATCCCGGATCTAGCCACCGAGAGGGAACAAGTCCTGCTTGTGGACGGAGACCGGGGCCCACCCCTTCATCTGCTTCAGAACTCTGTGCTGCCAGTTGTGGGCCCTAGCCACCAAGGCACGTCCCGTGTGCCGCACGCCAATTGGACCCACACCATGCATGCACGCATGGCCACGTAGACAACCACCGTTCAACCTTGACAATGTACAGATGACGCATGCGCACTCATTAGCCATCTAGCCCCCCAGCCATGCACACCTAGCCACCTACACTCAAACCATGCACCATTAGCCAGGTTGACCCACACCATACATCCACCATTGACCCCACCGCGGTTCATTGGACCTTCGACAAGTCCCTCCCATCAGTATGCCAGGCATGCCAAAGAGACACACGGCTACACATATTGCACACCGAGATCCGACGTCATTCACTAGTGCTAGCAAACCTATCCACATGAGCATCTCTGTGCATGGTGGACACTAGCTCATTGTTTGGATCGAGAAGGCTAGCGACGCATGTTTTGGCCCGGTTGGCTAGGGGTGCATGATATGGGTCCAGATGAAACGCATGGCATCGCATGGATCAACATTCCCCTCCTCGGTACCGGACATCGGATATATGGTAGACGAATCCGCGCAGTTGATGACGAAGCTTTGTCACATCCATTTGCCATTCCATTGTTTGTAAAGTTTTACAACATATTTTAGGACAAATATAAAACATGACACGTGCAGATGAAACAAGCCTACAAATGCAGTTGTCCCACCGTATGACTTTGTTCTGTGTAATGAGGGAGCAGTTGCATTACACAATTTTTTGAAGGGAAGTTGCATTACTCCTAAATCATGGCTGTGCACGATCGGGCTATTCATTTTAGTGAGAAGTTGCGTTTTGACATGACAGGCGTGGTGGTGTGAACAACGCACGGGGAGGTGTGAACGTGGCAACAAATGCGTTTGACTAGACAGGGACTAAATCGGCCGCTCCGCTTCCCCATAGCATTAATCTCATCTCCGCCCCCCTCTTCCCGTCCTCTTCTCCATCCACAAATAGCCACAATCGAGGGTTTTCTCCTCCCACACCTCACCACTCGCAGTGCACTTCCCGCCGCTGCACCTTCGCCGCCGAGATGCCCAAGCGCACCATGGGAGGGAGGGCCGACGCCGGGGCCGACGCCATGGCGCATGAAGCATCCAAGCCCCGTGCGAAGCTGCACATGGAGATACCTGTCCCCGCCGGCGAGGGGTCCAGCCGGCAGCAGGGCGGCCTTGACGTCGTCGACCACGTCCAGGCTCTTCATCTGGTGCAGGTGGCACCTACGCCGGAGCAGGTGACTCCTCTGTCACGCCATCTGCCTCCTCTGCCGCAGCCCGTGGTCAACGTCGTCGACGACGACGGTGGAGAAGAGGTCAGTCATCTAACTCCTATTTTTGGTAATATCCTAGGTTTCCTTGTTCAGTCCATTATCTATTTTTGGGCATGGCTAGGGTTTCTGCTTTTCTTCCATCTATGAAATCCGTACCTAGATTCGTTAGATCCGTTAGGTTTCAGGGCGGATCCACATGGGTGCATGGGTGTGGGGGTCGGCTCCTCATTGTATAGGTTATCTTGTTTTTTAGATCTACCAACCACTCAGATCCCATGTCTCTCGTGCATCCAAAATGTGTTGATGCCAAATTTTGATAGCAGCAGCACCGGTACAGTAATGCACCCGAATTTTTTTGGCCGAAATTTCTTATATATGGTACTTGACCGGCATGAAACTGTCTTTGCACAGCCATTTATGTGGGCCCCGGTAGCTGCTCTGGCTCCTCAGACGGAGCCGGTGTCTCCTCTGCCGCGAGTGATGCCTCCTGTGCCCGAGCCTGTGGTCGTTGGCGACATCAACAAAGAAGACGTTAGTCACCTATCTCCTTTAATTTTTTGTAAAATCCTAGGTGTGCTCTGGTCAGTCCTTTTCTCTATTTTTGGGGAAGGCCAGGGTTTCTTTTTATCTTTGATCGATGGACTCCATATCAATATTCTGTAGATGTGTTAGGTAACTAGCTAGGTTACATGTGTTGAGCCCTGTATAGGCAATATTTTGATCTAGATAATTTTTTCTGCTAATAAATCCACCTAGGTTTGGTGACTGTGCTAATACAAATACGTAGCCGGATCTTGGAATTGAATTGCCTATGTAGGTGATTGTGAAATATTTTCTGCAACTTCATGATAACAACGCCATGCCTTGTTTATGAAAATGTCATATTGTATGGTCATGAAGTAAATAATCTTCATTTTCTATCATTCATGTCAGTACTCTCATTACGATGGACAAATAATCTTTTCACATGAAAATTTTAGATATTACTCCCTCCATTTGAAAAATATTGTTTTGGTTTTAGTTTGCAATATAAATTTTTGAACACCCAAGTATGAAATCATGGATCCGCTGCCGTGTAGCTATATTACATTTATTGAGACATGTATATGTCAGTTTTTGACCGGTATAAATTATTATGCTAATAATCCGGAACAGGTAGCTCCTCTGGCTTCTCTGCCGGAGCAGGTGGTGGCTCCTCAGCCTCAGCTGGGTGTTCATCTGCCGCGGGAGTTGCCTCCTCTGCCCCCACCTGTGGTCGTCGCCGATGAGAACGAAGAAGACGTTAGTCATTTATCCCCTTTATTTATTTATTTATTTATTTATTTATTTTGTAATATCCTAGGTTTCTCTGGTCAGTACAAGGCAAATAAGGTATTAAAATGTTGAGTACATGTTTGGATGCACTTGATTGATCTTTGGTTTAAATGTTCCATAAGTGGCCGTGGCAATGATTTTAAACATTGATTATCTCTAAACAATGGCTATTTTAGAAACAAATTGGATAGCATCAATGTTTTACTTGAGTTGTTTTAATTAGTTTTTTTGTAGGGTTTTTATCATTTATGCCACCAGTTGTATCCCACTAGTCAGTTTTTCCATTAGAAGTTACAGCCGCTCAAAAATGCCATCGATTCGTGAGATGCTTACTCAAAAATGCCATTAGATATATCAAAAATGCCATCGTTCCTTTAGATGTTTGCTCAATAATGTCATTCGACATTGTTATTTTCATGTCAAACTTGTTGACCATCCAATATGACAAAAAAAGCCTAGACCCACATTTTAGTTCTCTCTATCTCACAATGATAAGTGTGGCCCCACTTCTGAGGAGTAAGTAAGCGAATAATTTTATACAAAAATAAGAACGTTACTGGGATCAAGTGGGCCCACACTTTATTGTAGTGAGATAGAGGGAGAGCTGGCATGTTGGTCCATAGGTATTGATGCCATTATAACATGTCAAAAGAGATTTGAGATCACAATAATGATGTGTAGTGGCATTTTTGAGCATGTGTCTAACGAAGCGTGGCATTTTTTAGCAGTAGAAATTCCTAGTGGCGAAACTGAGTTGTGGGACACAACTGGACTTAAGGATGGCAATTTTACCCATGAGCTTATGAACCTTTGTTAAAGTTGTCACCAATTGTCAATTTGAATTGAGATAATTATCATGTACTCATCTAACTGTTATTGAGTTGAGATCAATATTTTTTTGTCAAATGTGCTATAGATGAATGCAAAATTGCGAATAACTTGTGTATTATTTGATCTACCCGTTGGGTACCCAATGGGTATGGCTACCCATCGGGTATGGGTATGGGTAAAGTTTCATACCCATGGGTACGGGTATGGGTAGAATTTTGTACCCATTGATTACACGGGTATGGGTATGGTATTGCTCTACCCGCCCCATACCCTACCCATTGCCATCCTTACAACTGGTGGCATAAATGATAAAAACCCTTTTTGTAAGTACAACATTTGGGATCACTTATTATCAGAATTCATAATAACTACTTTACCTAGAACGTTGAATGGTTCAGGAACATTGATGGGCTGGGTAACGATCAACGGGGGAAACTTCCATGACGATAACATGGGGACTTTGAATATCCATCATCATAAGCACACAAAATTCTAACCCTAAATAGATACAGCTCACTAGCTATTTTATCTAGTCATGCATGTAAGTTATAAGTCATTTTTTTGCATTAGTACATCTGTATGCTGCTCTGCCATGATACATCATCAGTTCATGCATTTTTACGTAATAAGTGAAGTTTGTTGCACTAAAGCGCTGTTTGGTTTGTGACTAACTTTGCCAAAGATTTCCACGCCTAAGGTTATAGGCAAGTTTGACCAACTTAAGTGAGTGTTTGGTTCCAGCCACACCTTAGGCAAGCCACACTTGGGCCCCACATGGCATACACACAAAAAGTGTGGCAAGATTCCCTTAGGCTTGCCAACTTGTGGCTCTCATTTTGATGAACTAACCTTAGGCAGGCTTGGGAAAAATGTGTGGCAAAATGTGGCAATGCTAGTGCTCTCTTCGACGTGTATGGTTGATCCTTCATTTTTTTTACTATATGGTACTATCCCATTTAGTTGCTTATGTAGCAACTAATAAGTTATGCATTTATTTTTTCAACATCATTTGAAGATATTTTACGATGTCATCTATTACATTATGTTTCATAGACTCTGTGCCTGCTGAATTCTCATATTAAATATACTTACGCAACATTTTGTACTACATGTAGGTCCTAACTGACGACGTCGACAGCGAGCCAGAAACCCAGAGGATCTACAGGAGGCGCAAGGTGAGGGAGCTGGACAGTGGTGTGCACGAGAAACGTGTCAGGCCTAGAATCGGAAGGGGGGCTATGGATGCCCTTACTACAACAAGTTGATGAAAGGCAGCCTGACGAGTGCCATTCAGCATGCACTCGGAACAAACCATGGCTCCCTCAAGAATGGCCACGCTTTCAGGGTGGCGCACGCCGCGTACGCCGAGTACTTGATGAGGCTTTAGGGCAGTGCGCACCCTCGCAGCTAGAACTAATGCTCTTTTGGTTTTAACTATGCTAAGTACTTCCATATAGGGAAATGCGCACCCTCGCAGCTAGAACTGATGCTCTTTTGGTTTTAACTATGTTAAGTTCTACCGTATGCTATACTATGGTGGTGAACATTTATGGTTGAACTATGTGCACCAGTACTACTAAGTGGTGTTTGGTTTTGTATATATGGAAGCGTTGAACTAAGGTAGACCTATGTTAATTGGTGTGTGGTTTGGCATCTCTGCTTGTTAAACTCGTGCTCATGAATCATCAGCTCGTTGAGATTAAGTAGCATAAAACCCTGATTGGCTAGGTTCATTTGAAACTAGTTAAGCTTGTGAGCGCTTGTTAATAGATTCTGATGTGTTACGCTATACATGATAAGTGTGTAGATGTGGTTTTCAAGAAGGAAGATGATGACTCAAAAAGGAAATGCACTAGTTTGCTGCCTCCAAAAATTGCCGCGCAAGATGAAAATTGGTGTTATGTTGTTACTAACAAGCTACTCATGAAACTCGTTAACTCGTTCACTAAGAAGCGAGCAATGTGCCCGTGTGTTGCAACAGATCCAAACTAGAATAATGCATGGTCACAAACTTGAAAGAAAACACTAGATTTGGTATATATATCACTAAAAATATAATCGTATTAAGTTTCACTCAAAATATATTCCTCGTGAATGTCTTGATGAGGTGGGGGAGGGATGTGATTGGTTTGAAGATACTAAGGTGTTTCTGCAAATTGGAGCAAAGAAGTGGGGTCTTGTTCCAAAAATGTCACAGCTTACATAATAGTCGTTAGATGCAGATCTGATGGCCAAAAATGACGGATGACATGCGCACCACCATCACAAACTTAGTGTTTTATAGGAGTAGAGAAAATAAACTTAAATTGCCGGGGGTAGGGGGTTAGTTCATTGCGTGGCCTTTATCGCTCCGCTACCATATTCGGGACATTTATAGCATTTCTAGGGTTGTAACCTCGAAAAATAAAGATCTAGATCACGGCCACATGAAAAGGGACCCGATCAAGCCATCGAGAGGGAACGAGTCCGGCCTATGGAGGGAGTGCGGGGCCCGATCCTCCATTTGCCTCAAAACTCGGTGCCACTTTATGTGGTCTCTAGCCACCAAGGCCCGCCCCATGCACCGCACGCCTGCTGGACCAACACGATGCATGCACACATGGCCACATATACACCCATCAGTCAACCTTGACAACGTGGACATGACACAGGCACACTTATTAGTCATCTAGCCACCAACCATGCACACCCAGCTATACTCAAATCATACACCGCTAGCCAACTGCACATATTGCACACCGAGATTGGGCATCATGCACTATTTTGCCATAAAATGTGTCTAGTTGAGCAGCGTGTTGCCCATGGTGGACATGAGGGCATGGTTCGCATCGAGGTGGCTAGTAGTGCATGTTGCCGATTGGCTAGGGGTACATGATATGGGTCGGTATGAACGCTGTCGCATTGCACCGCATCTGATTCCCCTTGATGGTACCAGATGCCGTAACGACATGCATATGGTAGACGAATCCGCACGATGAGACAAATTTGAACTAACCGCCATGGTTTAGGTGCATGTTTAAATTCAATATTTAGGAATTAACGAATCAATTGTTTTTACATCAAAGCCGATGACCACTAGTTAATGCTGAATTTTTGTAACTTTTCATTTGCCATTGCTTTGTTTCTGAAGTTTTACAACATATTTAAAAAAAATACAACTTGACACGTGCATTACTCCTAAATCCTGCTGTGCACGATCGTGCCCATCTCAAACCTGCCTAGCAGATCAGGGGCAGTGTGAACAACGCACGGGGTGGTGTGAACATGGCCAAAGTAGTACTAATTAAGTCATCCCAAAGTCTAGAGCTGGCCGCTCCGCTTCTCACTTATTAATCTCGTCGTCGGCCGCGTCGTCCTCTTCCCCATCCACAAATAGGCAGAAATGAGGGTTTTCTCCTCCCACGCCTCACCACTCGTCGTGCACCCTTCCCGCCGCCGCACCTCCTCCGTCGAGATGTTACACACCTCCGTCGTCGAGATGTCGCGCACCATGGGAGGGATGGACCACGCCGAGGGCGACGCCCGGGCCGCCGGCAAGGGGTCGAGCGGGCAGCAGGGCCGTCTTGACGTCCTCGCCGCCGTCCTGGAGCAGGTGGCTCCTCCGCCGGTGCAGGTGACTCTTCTGCCACGGCAGTTGACTCCTCCGCCCGAGCCTGTGGTCATCGGCGACGACGACGGAGAAGAGGTCAGTCATTTATCTTCCTTTTGGGGCCAAATCCAAAGTTTTATCTGGTCAGTGCTTTCCTCCTTTTTTGGGGAAGACTAGGGTTTCTGTTCTCGTTTAGTCGAAGAAATCCCTGCCTAGATTCTGTAGATCTAGGTTGAGGGGTAGGTCCACATGGGTGCATGGGTGTACATCTGTATACCCCAATTTTTTGGCAGAAAATTAAGAAAGGTATGCTAGGTAAAAGGACTAAAAGTGGTGTACTTTGTTCCCTAAACTTCATGCCAATTCGTATAAAACTGCTTGCTTCGTGGAGCCCAATTACCATTGATTTCATTCTATGGTCATGCAGTAAATAATCCTCATTTTCTGTCATTCATGTTAGTACTATCATTATGATGGAATAGAAATTATTTTCACATGAACATTTCAGATATTACTCCCTCTGTATCAAAATTATTTGTGGGTTTTTTGTTTAGGATATAAATTTTGAACACCCTAGTGTGAAATCCTGGATCGGCTACTGTCTAGCTAGGTTCCATTTGTTGAGCCATGCATATGTCATTTTTTGATCTATATAATTTATTGTTCTAATAATCCAGCACGGGCGGGCTTGACGTCCTTGCTGCCGTCCAGGTTCTTCGGTCGCAGCAGGTGGCTCATCAGCCGGAGCAGGCGGTTCCTCTGCCGCAGCCGGAACAGGTGGCTCCTCTGCCGCAGCCGGTTCCTCTGCCGTTGGTTCCTCTTGTGCCTGAGCCTGTGGTCACCGTCGACATCGATGAAGAAGATGTTAGTCATCTATCTCCTTTATTATTATTGTAATATCCTAGGTTTTGTCTGGTCTGTCCTTTTCTCTCTTTTTGGGGAAGGCTAGGGTTTATTTTTTACTTTAATCGATGAAATGCCTATCTAGATTCTGTAGATGTGTTACCTAACTTGCTAGGTTACATGTGTTGAGCCCTTTAGAGGTCATTTTTTATCTATATAAATTGTTCTGCTAATAATCCGGCTATGGTTGGTTATCCTGCTTATACTATTTCGTAGCTGCACCTTGGAATTGAATTTCCTATGCAGATGATTGTGGTAATAACATAAAGATTGATTTGCGCTGAGCACGAGTTATGCACTAGGCAAATAAGGTCTTAAAATGTTGAGTATATGTTTTGCTGCTTTTGTTCTTTGAGCACTGATTTTTGGTTTTCATTTAATGATCTACCTAAGTGATTGTGACAATGATTTTAAACATTGATTATCTCTAAGCAGCGGCTAATGCATAAAGAAACTGGATTTCATCACTATTTTACTTGAGCGTTGTTAATTAGTTTCTTTGTAAATACAAAATTTTGGATCGCTTCTTGTCAGAATTCATAATAACTACTTAGCTAGAATGTTGAATAGTTAAGGACCATTGACTGTCGGGGTATCAATAGGAGAATCTGCCATGACGATAACATGGGGACTTTCAATATCCATGATCCTAACCACACAATCTATATGTTACTAGATACAGGGTGGCTCTTTTATGACAATGGACTGGATTCAAGAAAGCAACAGAATGCTCTTATTTATGTAGGAATTTGCGGTTAGCTAATGAGATCCATAAGATAGACAATTGGCGGTATCTTTGAGATAGAGAACCAGGAAATAGTAGCTGGATATGGTAGTCAAATCTTACTACTTGACTAGCAAATATATCAGTGATCAAGGGAGGTGTGTTGGAAGCTTGGAGAATAGATATGTAGTTGATTTTTTACTGTTCTAGAGACGTCTCTCTTTTCCTATATTGCTAAATATATACAACTCACTACCTATTTTATCGAGTCATGCACCAGTGACACATCAGCAAGTCATCCATGTAAGTTTTAAGTCCTGTTTTTTGCATTGGTACATCTTTACGCAGCTCTGCCATGGTACATCATCAGTTCATGCATTTTACGTCGTGAGTGAATTTTTTTGCATTAAGTTGTGAGCTCGCATCATCATGGTAACTGTGTTGGGTGCTCGGCACATAAATGTATGGTTGATCCTTCATTATTTTCTATTATATGTTAACAAATTGGTTGTTTATGTAGCACCTAATAAACAACACACTTCTTTCATCAAGATCATTTAGGGTTTCAGGTTTATGCTATCATCTATAATATTATGTTTCATAGACTCTGTGCCTGCTGAATTCCCATTATTTACGCAACATTTTTTACTACATGTGGATACTATCTGAAGACGTAGATACTGACGAAGAAGGCCAGATGATCTACATGAGTCGCAAGGGGAGGGAGCTTGTCGGTGATGTGCATGCCAGATGTGTCAGGCCTAGTCACTACTAGAGAAAACGTTATATACAGAACTTTAGCAGTAGCGCTTGTTAAAAAAGCACGCTACTGCTAGACAGCAGTAGCGCGCGCAAAATAAGCGCGCTGCAGATGGACATATATCAGTAGCGCGTCTCACCCAAAACTCGCTACTACTAAAATTCCAATCACTTAGCCGATGTGCTACACATAGTAGTAGCGATCCTCCAAAAACCGCGCTACCGCTAATACACTTATAGCAGCGCGTTTACGCGTAAAGCGCTACTGCTAACGAAAAGAAAATAAAATAAAAAGCGAATAGAAAAGTAAATAAGAATGAAAGAAATAGAAAAAAGAGAAAGGAAAAATATGAAATGTAAAGAAAAATAAATGAAAAGGGGGAAAATGATGAAGACGTAGCAGTAGCGCGTTCTCGGAAACGCGCTATAGCTAACTTAGCTATAGCGCGTTTTCTGTAATGCGCTACCGTTACTTTTGACTTAACCAAAAACGGTTTCCCCCCGGCCACCACTTCTCCCCCAAATCGATCCTCGCCCCACTTCGCCGCCGTCTCCCCCACTTCGCCGTCGCCCCCACTTCGCCGCCGTCTCCTGCCGGCGTCGACGCCGCGCTCATCCTCACGGCCGCCGCCCGAGGCCGCTCACCCTCACCGCCACCGCCTCTCGGGCCGCCCTCGACCTCACCGTCGCCTCCCTCAACCTCACCGCCGCCGCCGTCGACCTCACCGCCCCCGATCCCACCAGGACCGCCGCGTCCTGATCCTGAGCCCGCCCTCGCCGCTAAGCACCTCCCGGCCACCGTCTCTCCCCTCTCTGTAAGCCCCCCCACCCATCCTTTTTAGTTAATAGATGTTAAAGTTAAGTAGTAGATAATGTTGATGTTTTTTAGTTAGGGTAATAATAGATGTTAAGTAGTAGATAATGTAGATGTTAATTAGTTCAGTAGGGTTTAGTTTTTGAATTGAGTTTGTTTAACTAGATGTTAATTAGGGCAATAGGGTTTAGTTTAGAGTAAAGTTTAGTTCAGTAGTTAACTAAATATAATCTATATTTGGTTTTTTAATTGAAGTTTGAGAGAGCATGAGATTTGTGTAGATTTTCTTGAAGTGTCAAACACTAGGACATGCAAATTTGAAGTGGTCAGGATATATGCATATTCCTCAATTGTGTTTGCCCATGTTTCGATTGTGCCCAAGTGGCCTTTTGTTGTTTCCAGGGAATGAAGCTGAGTGGCCTATGTTTTGCCGGAATGTTGATTCATTTCCGTTCCGGCAAATTTCAGGTTCTCGATTTGTCCACTTTTTAGCAAAGGTCATGCCAAAATTTTCCGTGAATTTCGGCATGACTTGTGCTACAAACTAGGACATATCGAGTGCCCGGGATTTGCCGCACCGGGAAGGAGTCAACGTTCCTGCAAAACATAGGCCTTTTTTATGTCATTATTCATTTTATTAGTTTAGAATTAATTGACTAGATTTAATCGTAGGAAACATGGCTAGCAACGAAGAAGGACAGGGTTCTGGTTATTGCGACAACGTATACCTGGCGGCAGACGAATTTTTGAGCCTTGCCGACGATCAACCGATGTTGTTGCTGGGCCCACCGGTCGCATCGGGGACTGAGACCGACACGCAGACCGGTGTTAAGACTGAGACCGGCGCTGAGACTCAGACCGGCATCGAGACCGGCGCTGAGACTGAGGCCGGCGCTGCCTCGGGGAGCGGAGCCGGTGTAGAACCAAAAGCAAAGAGGCAACAACTTCCTAACAAACTCAGACTACTAGACTGGTGGTCACGTTGGTGGACGACGGCAAATTTGAGCCAACCGCACCCGAGGAAGCGGGCGCGTGCTACGACAATCAAATAGGCTGCATCGTACGGACAACCGCCACCATCAACGATGAGAAACTACAGAAGATAGATAATATGAGGCCCTCCCTCCTAAAGAAGCTGCACCAGATATTCTTGTTCCCGGGCCGGAATGAAAAGGACTATAAAGATCCAGATAAGGACCCGGCAATGAAGAAGATAAACAAACACGCCATGTCCAAGTTTAGCAACGCGTTGGCCGCCTGGAAAACAAGGGTGAAAGCAAAGATCGACAAAAAGGAACCCTACTCCGAGATTGTAAAGGATAATCCGACAATCACGGCAGAGCAATTTGAAATATTCAAGGCGGCTTGCGAGGCCGAATATGCCAAAAAAATTCAAAGTACATGAAGGGGCTTCAACAGAGGAACATTGGGTGCCACCACCTCGGAAGCCATGGTTACGGCGGGAAGAGGTCCATATGGGCCAAGGAGGACACGGAAGCCGCGAGTCTGGGCATCCCAGACCCCTTGGCGGAGTTCGCCGTCCCGCAGGAGTGTGACGTCCTCAGGGCCCGGCACCGTTGGGACCCAGTGAAGAAGGTTTTCGAGACGAACGCGCTCACGACGGAGTTCATTAGACTGCTGGTAATTTTAGTTTTTGATCAATTCGACTACACGTTAGTCATATTTGTAAACGATCCTTGTCCCTTTTGCAGAGAGAGCAGCACAGGATTGTGGCCGAAAGCGACTCGCCGTCTAAGGCGTTGGCGAGGCCCAAGTGGGACACTCCATTCAACCGGGCATTGAACATATTGAAACGACTCCCGGTGGATACTCGACCGTCGTATGGATGCGTGCATGGTGTCGGAGACGGCGCCACGTGGAAGAAGTACTACAGTGAGACCAAGGAGGAGAGAAAGGAAAGATGGAGGATAACCAAAGAAAACATCGACAAGAAGGTTGAGATTGCGGTTGAGAAGAAATCATCTCAGACAGTCGCAACAGCGGTAGCTACCGCAAAACAGATGGTTGTAGATATGTCTACTTCCTTGGTTCCGGCCGTTTTCAATTGGACCAGGCAAAATCCAGAAAAAAATGCAGCGGACTTTCCCCTTGCTGACTTCTTGGGGAGCAGCTCGACTAGTGTTGCACCAGCACCTGCAGCTGCACCTGTTCCCGCACCGGACGTGCTCGGCGGTGCTTTGTCTTTGGCTGAGCTCGACGCCCTCACGGTATCTTTCACACCGGCCCCCTTCAATAAATGTATAATCTCCCGTTTTCGTTGCCTTTCGGATGTCTCACGTCGCAGACTTTTCTTTGTAGGCCGACGGAACACCGTGCACCATATTGTACACCATCGGCGACCAGAAGGTGGACGTGGGGAAGGCGACGATAATGAAGCCGAAGGAACCATTGTTCCACAGTCGGCCGATCCCCCCGAACGTCTTCAAGGTTTCCATGGCCAGTGTCAAACCGGGCCACGAGAATTTGCCTCCTCTGGTACTAGGGGGATGACGACGAGACCCCGCGGCGGCTTGGTGATTGTTGCAATGGGTGGGTCCTGTTGTGGCCAAAGAGTCTGCTTCGTCTGGAGGCGGCCAGGAGCACACCCACGAGCACGCAGCCTCAGCAAGGTATGAACATCAACACCCCACCTACCCAATTAGCGTCGGGTGTAGGGTTGGGTGATAGCGGACGGGGTAAGGAAGAGGCTCCATTAGTCGCTGATGACGTCGCCATGGATGAGGATGAGGATGACGATGGCACTCAACAGTATGTCTATACTGGCGCCTACTCAGGGTTTGAGCGTCATGAGTCGGTGCCTGAATTGCCGCCTCCGGAGGCTCAACGTATTATAGACGACCTTCCAGCAAAGAAGCCTAGGAAGAGAGCGAGGAAAGGCAAGAAAGCTGATTCTATGATCCAGCCGCCTCAGCAGCCTCGGGTTCAAGACCGTATACATATCACCGGTGCGGACAAATTGCATATCCCCGGTCAACCAATCCTACCTGCAGCAGGGCTAAGGGCCAGATTCGGCGATCTAAGGAGTCTTCATGACGATGTGTTGCGGATAGAGAAAGGCCTCATCGCCTCGAAAGATCCAGGATACCCACCCTATGTGGTTAACGTTCTGTGGCAACTGTCGTACGTCGACTTCTTCCCCGCCGATAAGTTCTTCCTTCAATTCGATTACATATTCAACATGTTTCACGTGAAGAAGCTGGATTTTACGTTTGTCCGCCTTTATGCCTTACACATGAACTACATCATCGGGGTTGAGCAGATACCTCATATCTGTGTGTCGCTGACCCGTACTTCATGCACGAGAGCTTCTTGGGAGTCTGCGCAAAGCACCGTGAATACGCGAGGGAATACATCGTCAATTTCATGCTCGCCAATAAGGACAAAGGGGCGATTCTCGTGCCTTATCATCCCCTGTAAGTCATCCGCGCAGATATCCTTCCTTCGATTTCAATCATTCATTTGCACGGTGGAGGCTAATTAATTTGAGGTGTACTTATTTTGCGCAGCGGCGGGCGCGCTTTCCTCATCATCCTCTACCCCCGATACTCCCACGCTCTTTACTTGGACTCGTCGAAGAACATTAACAAAAAGGATTACACCCACATCAAGGATGTTCTCGACAGTGCTATGTTTTACTATGAAGCACGGGGTGGAGAGGTCCAGGACAAGAAGAGAAGGGGCAGCAGGCTCGCCTTCGGCCATAAGACCGACTTCTGCTGCATCCAGCAACCGAGTGGTTCTCTTAATGATGGATTCTATGTCCTACACCACATGCTGGAGTACAGACGGGATCACCAGAACCTTCGCATGTCACCTACATCTGGCGATGCCCATATTCTGCAATGGGCAAAGAACGCAGGAGATATCGAGGATCATCGACTTCGAGCCGAGTTCTATCACATCCAGCTCGAACTTGCCCAAATCATCATGAAGGAGGTCGTCGGAAAAACAGGGATGTTCTACGAAGAAGGACAAATGTCGCGGGAAGACGTCCGAACACGGGTAACCTCTCAGCGTCTCGACCTGAAGCCTTTCACTAGGCTCGGGGACTATCTCCCTGACTTGGATGGATGGAACGACATGTTGGAGTGATTGTCGATATATGACAATGTGTCCGTTTAGTCCATACTTTCTGTATGATGAAACTTTGAGTTATGCACGACGAAACTTTATTTGTGATGTAATTAAACCGTCCTCCTCGACTAGCGACGATCACTCTAGTTAGGGCATTTTGGGTACGATCAACTTTGTTATTTATGCTTATGATATGTTGCTTCTATTTTTGCCAAGGCTGTCTCTTTCTGTTGCTCAACTATATATGTTGCATATCATCGACTCATGTGACGATGCAGGTGCATAGATCATCGATGGCGAAGAAGTGCTGCGCCAGGAGAATATATACGACGAGTGGCCGGAGTGTCAGGCCCAGGTGTACCGGTTTCTGGTTTCCGAGCGACGGGCAGTAGTTAGTTTAGGTTCACGCTAATGCGACAGAGGGATACGAACTCGTGTACTGCATAGTTCCGCTCTCACTCAAAGTGATAGCTCTTCTCGCGTATATCATTGTTTGGATGGATGATGATGTAGTTGCAAGTAATCGAGACTTGTATCGCTATTTTCGAGATGATGACGAGAGACCACTTTGTGTTGGATGATGATTATGATGATGACATGATTTGATGAGACTATTTGTATGTATATGCTATGATTACATTTGTATGTGTATGATATGCTAAAGATTATTGTATAAAGCCTATTCAAATACAAAAAAAATATGCAGAAAAAAAACTAATAAAACTAGTAGTAGCGAGGGGAAGAAAGTTAGCAGTAGCGCCGCCTTACCAGTAACGCTTCCATGTAAAAAGCGTTGCAGATATTATCAGCAGCGCTCTTCACCAAAGCGCGCTACTGCTATCCATGTATAGCAGTAGCGTGGGACGACGGGCGCTACTGCTACATGTTAGTTGTAGCGCCTTATCAGTAGCGCACCGTCCCGCGCTACTAATAGGCATAAGACCCACGCTGCTGCTAGGATTTTCCCTAGTAGTGAGTGTTGGGTGCCACGGATGCCCTTTCTGCAACCGCAAGGTTAATAACACCCGTATGAGTGTTATCCAGCATGCACTCGGACGAGCCGCTAGCCACGCCCATGGCTATGCTTCCAGGGTGGCACACGCCGTGCTTGCTGAGTTCTTGGAGAGGGTTTAGGGCAGTTCGCGCACCCTGGCAGCTAGAATGGAAGCTCTTTTGGTCTGAACTAGGTTAAGTACTACCCTAGTTTGTGGTATGTTGGCGAGACTTTATGGATGAACTATGTTAAGAAGTACCGTATGCTTACTGTTGAACTATGGTACAACTATGCATGTTAAGTTGTGTGCCGACTACATATCTAACGTACTAGTGCAATGGAATTGCAGCCTTGAGCTGCAATCAGCTTGGTAGATGGAAATCCAAGCTTCTCTTATAACAACCTAGGATTGGAATATTGATGCTTTAGTACTCCCTCCGTCCCAAAATTCTTGTCTTAGATTTGTGTAAATACGGATGTATCAAGTCATGTTTTAGTCAAAATTTTGGGACGGAGTATTTTCTTGTTGTTTTTTCAAATTATTGTCACACGCTTGTTAGTTTATGACATCACGTGATGACATTGCTAGCATCGCAAATGCATGTGAGACGTGACGACTATCGATGCATGGCTTGAGGGTCTAGGTGGCCAACGGTGCATGGTGTGATGTATAGATGGCCACGGAGACCATCGTGTTGGTTGTGGCGTGGCTACATGATGATCACAAAGTCTCGATCCAAGTAATACTAGAACCATCGTGTTGGTTGTGGCGTGGCTACATGATGATCACAAAGTCTCGATCCAAGTAATACTATAATGGCCTCTGCGTACACTTCTTTCTCAGTTTGAAATTTTTAGATCACTTGATGACAATTTGATCTGATGTTTCACAAGTCTTGAGCACTAGGGTTTATGTACAAAATTTTCAATCCCCAACCCATCCACCCCGGACACGATCTTTGGATTGCATCACGTAGATGTACAAAATCCGGTTCCTAGCGCCTGCCCCTAGTGCCTATGATTGTGATTTTTTTCCCAGGATCCTAATTAAGCGCCTAAATAAGCGCCGCTGCATTGAAGGTTCCCAACACCGACCAATCAATTTTTCTCACAAGTATTTCCGCTATAGTAGGTAACTACCAATTACTCCCCGCATCTCTCCCCCTAGGGTACGCTCTAAAACCATCGCCGCCGCTCACACGCCCGCCTCCCTGCCGCCGGATATGAAATCCACTCGTGGAGGTTGATTGGCCGTCGTGACAGATCAGGGCCATGGACGTGGGGGCCTATCATGGACGCCGTCGTGACAGATCGTGGACTTGCGGGGCTAACCACCGACGTCGTCGTCCATCGCATGGATCAGCATCCCCACAAGAAAGCTTTGGACTACTCGGTGTCCGACCCAGAGAAGCATCGTGTCAACGAGGAGGTGCACTACTCTATCGTCGATCACAAGCAGCAGCACATGCACGGCATGGACTAGAATTCCATTACGGTAATTTTATTTTTTTAACCCTAGATCTGTCTTCAAGTTTAAGGTTAGAGGTTAATCATTAAACCATCAATATGTTGTTGAATTGGCATAATGGAATCTAGATCTAAATATACTGTTGATCATCAATACGTAATGATCATTATTTATTCAATCAATCTTTGAGAAATTAATTGTTCATCCACTCCACAATTTAGTGTGTTTTTGTTTTATGCTAAAAGTCAGACATCGTAAAGGTTGTCCATGTTTATTGACAATTTGTTTTAAAGTACATCATATGATTTATGCTTCCATATGGATTTGATATTGCTTTTTTCTCCTTAAATTTTCACAGTTAATAAATATTTATTTTAAAAATAATTTATAGGCACTACAGTATGGAACTTAGGGAATATTAGGTATTGTAAACAATGGTGCAGCTTATATCATACATAATTTAAACTTGCAGCCTTATTCTGATGATTATGTGGACATTTCCGAAGGAGAGATGGATGCACACACTCAGAAAACCCTTGAAGAATTGCAGAATGGACAGTGCAACGTGCCTAAGCGTATGGCGTATCGTTGCACGTTCTGTGGCAAATATCTGGACCCAGCTTTTGTTAGTATTCTTGAGCACGCTGAAGGAGTTGCCAAAGGCTACCAAATGAAGCATGGTGTGAGGGCAAAACACAAGGCGCTAGCCCAATATCTCAGGATTTTGTCGGAAAAAGAGAAGTTCCGAAGAAGGCGTTATGAGAACCAGCATGCCAAAGAATAGATGAGTAATCGAAACCCTGAAGAAGTTCTGGTTGGCATAAGTAGTCATTTGCGGGTTTTTTTAAATACCAATGAATATTTTAATTATCATAATTTTTTCAAAAATGTTACATTTATTAAATTTAATCATAAAAATGCATACAATTCAATTATTGATTTTTTAAAAAAAAAACCTTGCATCTAATAGTTTACCATTTTATTGGTTAACCATTATTTTCATATATATATTGTGGAGTGCTTAAAATTATTCAGGATCAATTGGTGTACTGAAAGACTCATGCACATGCAATATGAACAGCACTGTATTTTTAGGGTTTCTTCAAAAGCACACCTGTGGTGGTCCTGCTAGCCTGGTGATGCTGATGTTTTCTGTTTGGCCAGAATTGGTAAGCTGCCAAATCTGCATCTGATCCGGCCCAACACTTTGTTCCTTTTGTGGGCCTGTACAAGTGGGAGGCAGAGAGAAAAGCGAGCGATGGCCCCAACCCCAAGCCCACCCCCATTCCCAATCCCACGACACTTCGTTCTTTGCAGAGACAGAGAGGAGACACTGAGGGCGACGGCTAGGGTTTGCCAAGCGGTCACCTTGTCGTCGTCAAATCGGCCGGATCCGCTCCGGCCACCCACTCCCCTGCTCCGGCCATGATTCTCCACTGCTTCGTCGACAACAAGGTCTGACAACGGCACCTCTTCTCCCCAATCCCTGGCCGCGCCGCCCGAAGCTCCAGTTGTGCCAGCTTCGAACAAGTCTACTCCAGCCCCATCTGGTACCACTTCGCAGGTAAGATTGATCTTACCTGCCCTTCGCATGTCGATCTGACCTTAATTTTGCGATCTAGTAGCACCGCCCAAGTTAAAAGCTGACACTTGCTTGTGTGCATGTTTTGGGTATATGCAGATTTACTGTCAACAAGTAGGCCATATTGCAACAAGTAATTTTACAGCAAGATAATCTTACAATGTACTGCTGATACGTCTCCAACGTATCTATAATTTTTTATTGTTCCATGCTATATTATATTCTATTTTGGATGTTTAATGGGCTTTATTATACACTTTTATATTATTTTTGGGACTAACCTATTAACCGGAGGCCCAGCCCAGATTGCTGTTTTTTTTGCCTATTTCAGTGTTTCGAAGGAAAAGGATATCAAACGGAGTCCAAACGGAATGAAACCTTCGGGAACATGATTTTCGGAACAAACATGATCCAGAGGACTTGGAGTCTACGTAAAGCAATCAACGAGGAGGGCACGAGGCAGGGGGCGTGCCTACTCCCCTTAGCGCCCCCTCCACCCTCGTGGGCCCCTCGTTGCTCCATCGACGTACTTCTTCCTCCTATATATACCCATATACCCTGGAAACACCAGATACGGAGCAAAAACCCTATTTCAACCGCCGCAACTCTCTGTACCCGTGAGATCCCATCTTGGGGCCTTTCCCGGCACACCGCCGGAGGGGGCATTGATCACGGAGGGCTTCTACATCAACACCATAGCCTCTCCGATGATGTGCGAGTAGTTTACCTCAGACCTTCGGGTCCATAGTTATTAGCTAGATGGCTTCTTCTCTCTCTTTGGATCTCAATACAAAGTTCTCCTTGATCTTCTTGGAGATCTCTTCGATGTAATCTTCTTTTGCGGTGTGTTTGTCGAGATCCCATGAATTGTGGGTTTATGATCAAGATTATCTATGAACAATATTTGAATCTCCTCTGAATTCTTTTATGTATGATTGGTTATCTTTGCAAGTCTCTTCGAATTATCAGTTTGGTTTGGCCTACTAGATTGATCTTTCTTGCAATGGGAGAAGTGCTTAGCTTTGGGTTCAATCTTGCGGTGCTCGATCCCAGTGACAGAAAGGGAAACGACATGTATTGTATTGTTGCCATCGAGGATAAAAAGATGGGGTTTATATCATATTGCATAAGTTTATCCATCTACATCATGTCATCTTACTTAAAGCATTACTCTGTTCTTATGAACTTAATACTCTAGATGCATGCTGGATAGCGGTCGATGTGTGGAGTAATAGTAGTAGATGCAGAATCGTTTCGGTCTACTTGTCGCGGACGTGATGCCTATATACATGATCATACCTAGATATTCTCATAACTATGCTCAATTCTATCAATTTCTCGTTAGTAATTCGTTTACCCACCGTAATACTTATGCTCTTGAGAGAAGCCACTAGTGAAACCTATGGCCCCCGGGTCTATTTTCCATCATATTAATCTCCCGTCAACAAGCTATTTCTATTGCCGTTTATTTTACTTTTTACTCTTTATCGTAAAAATACCAAAAATATTATCTTATCATATCTATCAGATCTCACTCTCGTAAGTGACCGTGAAGGGGATGACAACCCCTTTATCGCATTGGTTGTCAGGTTCTTATTTGTTTGTGTAGGTGCGTGGGACTCGCGCGTGGTCTCCTACTGGATTGATACCTTGGTTCTCAAAAACTTAGGGAAATACTTATGCTACTTTACTGCATCACCCTTTCCTCTTCAAGGGAAAACCAACGCAGTGCTCAAGAGGTAGCAAGAAGGATTTCTGGCGCCGTTGCCGGGGAGTCTACGCACAAGTCAAGACATACCAAGTACCCATCACAAACTCTTATCCCTCGCATTACATTATTTGCCATTTGCTTTTCGTTTTCCTCTCCCCCAGTTCGACCTTGCCGTTTTATTCACCCTTCTTCTGTTCGTCTTTTCGTTTGCTTTGATGTCTTACTTGGCTCGTTTGGTTGGAATAATTGTTTATCTATTGCTAAACAGAGAACCTCTATGGATCCTCATCCGCTTGCTAATCTTTTTAAGAGGTCCAATTATGATGAACCAATTGCTAGTGAGTTTTGTGCACTAGATTATCTTTATGAAGTTTTGCTTGAAATTCGTGAATCTGAAAATTGTGATGAAAAAATTTATGAAGAGATTCACGATAGCTCCTTGAATAAAAAGCATGATTGCAATGATTTTACTATAAATTCTCTTGATTTCAATTGTGCTAATAATATGCAAAACCCTAAGCTTGGGGATGCTAGTTTTGCTATGTCTACTGCTTGTTGCAATGATCATGATTGGGGTGATTCTTCTTATGATCTTGAAAATTTATTTAAGCCCCGTGATGAATATGAGATTGATAATAGTGTTTGCAATAATATTGAAAGTGGGTTTGGAATAGTGTCAACTTTAGATCCCACATATTTGGAGAATGTTCAATCATATGGTATTTTTGATAAAAGTGGGTTTTGGAGAGGTCATGACTTTAGTTAATGATAATCCCACTATTTTGGAAGAGTGTCAACTTCGCATGCATGTGGATCGTGTTGAGAATATGTTATGTGATAGCTATTTTTTTGAATTTGCCTATGATCCTACATGTAATTATTATGAGAGAGGAAAATATGGTTGTAGAAATTTTTATCTTACTAAGTTACCTCTCGTCATGTTGAGATTGCTATCGTCTCTTTCTTCTTCCTTGCATATGCTAATTTTTGCTTGATATGATAATTTGTTTGCTTATAAAATTCCTATGCATAGGAAGTATGTTAGACTTAGATGTGTTTATACGTGTTCTATGATGCTCCCTTTGTGCTTCAATTCTTGTCTTTCATGTGAGCATCATTAAAATTATCAATGCCTAGCTAAAAGGCTTTAAAGAAAAGCGCTTGTTGGGAGTCAACCCAATATTTTTACTTGCTGTTATTTAATAAATAATTGATCTAGCCTCTGTTTAGATTTGTTTTTATGTTTTAAGTAGTGTTTGTGCCAAGTTAAACCTATAGGACCTTCTTGGATGATAGTTATTTGATCTTGCTGAAAATTCCAGAAACATTCTGTTCACGAAAACAATTGTTTAAATTCACCAGAACGTGATCAAATACTGATTCCAATTACAGTAATAAAAAAATCATATAGGATTTCCTTTTTTTCAAAAAAATTGGAGTTACGGAAGTTTGCGTTAGTTACAGATTACTACACACTGTTCTGTTTTTGACAGATTCTGTTTTTCGTGTGTTGTTTGCTTATTTTGATGAATCTATGGCTAGTAAAATAGTTTATAAACCATAGAAAAGTTGGAATACATTAAGTTTAACACCAATATAAATAAAGAATGAGTTCAATACAGTACCTTGAAGTGGTGTTCTGTTTTCTTTCGCTAACGGAGCTCACGAGATTTTATGTTGAGTTTTGTGTTGTGAAGTTTTCAAGTTTTGGGTAAAGATTTGATGGATTATGGAACAAGGAGTGGCAAGAGCCTAAGCTTGGGTATGCCCATGGCACCCCAAGGTAATCTAAGGACACCAAAAAGCCAAAGCTTGGGGATGCCCCGGAAGGCATCCCCTCTTTCATCTTCGTCCATCGGTAACTTTACTTGGAGCTATATTTTTATTCACCACATGATATGTGTTTTGCTTGGAGCGTATTGTATGATTTGATTTTTTGCTTTTTAGTTTACCACAATCATCCTCTCTGAATACACTTTTGAGAGAGACACACATGATTCGGAATTTATTAGAATACTCTATGTGCTTCACTTATATCTTTTGAGCTATATAGTTTTTGCTCTAGTGCTTCACTTATATCTTTTAGAGCACGGCGGTGGTTTTGTTTTATAGAAACTTTTGTTCTCTCATGCTTTACTTATATTATTTTGAGAGTCCTACAAAACAGCATGGTAATTTGCTTTAATCATAAAATTAGTCCTAATATGATAGGCATCCAAGATTAGTAAAAAATTCTTATGAGTGTGTTGAATACTATGAGAAGTTTGATGCTTGATAATTGTTTTGAGATATGAAGATGATGATATTAGAGTCATGCTAGATGAGTGGCTATGAATTTGATAAATACTTGTGTTAACGTTTGTGATTCCCGTAGCATGCACGTATGGTGATTCGTTATGTGATGAAGTCGGAGCATGATTTATTTATTGATTGTCTTCCTTATGAGTGGCGGTCGGGGAGGAGCGATGGTCTTTTCCTACCAATCTATCCCCCTAGGAGCATGCGTGTAATACTTTGCTTTGATAACTTGTAGATTTTTGCAACAAGTATATGAGTTCTTTATGACTAATGTTGAGTCCATGGATTATATGCACTCTCATCCTTACACCATTGCTAGCCTCTCTAATATCGCGCACTTTTCGCCGGTATCATACACCCACCATATACCTTCCTCAAAACAGCCACCATACCTACCTATCATGGCATTTTCATAGCCATTCCGAGATATATTTCCATGCAACCTACCACCGTTTCGTTTACTATGACACGCTTCATCATTATCATATTTCTTTGCGTGATCATGTAGTTGACATCGTATTTGTGGCAAAGCCACCGTTCATGATTCTTTCATACATGTCACTCTTGATTCATTGCATATCCTGGTACACCGCCGGAGGCATTCACATAGAGTCATATTTTGTTCTAAGTATTGAGTTGTAATTCTTGAGTTGTAAGTAAATAAAAGTGTGATGATCATCATTATTAGAGCATTGTCCCATGTGAGGAAAGGATGATGGAGACTATGATTCCCCCACAAGTTGGAATGAGACTTCGGACTAAAAAAAAGAGGCCATAAAAAAGGAGAAAAGGCCCAAAAAAAGAAAAAAATATGAGAGAAAAGAGAGAAGGGACAATGCTACTATCCTTTTACCACACTTGTGCTTCAAAGTAGCACCATGATCTTCATGATAGAGAGTCTCCTATGATATCACTTTCATATACTAGTGGGAATTTTTCATTATATAACTTGGCTTGTATATTCCAATGATGGGCTTCCTCAAAATGCCCTAGGTCTTCGTGAGCAAGCGAGTTGGATGCACACCCACTTAGTTTCTTTTTGAGCTTTCATATACTTATAGCTCTAGTGCATCCGTTGCATGGCAATCCCTACTCACTCACATTGATATCTATTAATGGGCATCTCCATAGCCCGTTGATACGCCTAGTTGATGTGAGACTATCTTCTCCTTTTTGTCTTCTCCACAACCACCATTCTATTCCACATATAGTGCTATATCCATGGCTCACGCTCATGTATTGCGTGAAGATTGAAAAGTTTGAGAACACCAAAAGTATGAAACAATTGCTTGGCTTGTCATCGAGGTTGTGCATGATTTAAATATTTTGTGTGGGGAAGATAGAGCATAGCCAGACTATATGATTTTGTAGGGGTAACTTTCTTTGGCCATGTTATTTTGAGAAGACATAATTGCTTAGTTAGTATGCTTGAAGTATTATTATTTTTTATGTCAATATTAAACTTTTATCTTGAATCTTTCGGATCTGAATATTCATACCACAATTAAGAGAATTACATTGAAAATTATGCCAAGTAGCATTCCACATCAAAAATTCTGTTTTTATCATTTACCTACTCGAGGACAAGCAGGAATTAAGCTTGGAGATACTTGATACGTCTCCAACGTATCTATAATTTTTTATTGTTCCATGCTACATTATATTCTGTTTTGGATGTTTAATGGGCTTTATTATACACTTTTATATTATTTTTGGGACTAACCTATTAACCGGAGGCCCAGCCCATATTGCTATTTTTTTGCCTATTTCAGTGTTTCGAAGGAAAAGGATATCAAACGGGGTCCAAACGGAATGAAACCTTCGGGAACGTGATTTTCGAAACAAACGTGGTCCAGAGGACTTGGAGTCTACGTAAAGCAATCAAGGAGGAGGGCACGAGGCAGGGGGGCGCGCCCTCCACCCTCGTGGGCCCCTCGTTGCTCCACCGACGTACTTTTTCCTCCTATATATACCCATATACCCTGGAAACACCAGATACGGAGCAAAAACCCTATTTCCACCGCCGCAACTCTCTGTACCCGTGAGATCCCATCTTGGGGCCTTTTTCGGTGCTCCGCCGGAGGGGGCATTGATCACGGAGGGCTTCTACATCAACACCATAGCCTCTCCGATGATATGTGAGTAGTTTACCTCAGACCTTCGGGTCCATAGTTATTAGCTAGATGGCTTCTTCTCTCTCTTTGGATCTCAATACAAAGTTATCCTCGATCTTCTTGGAGATCTATTCGATGTAATCTTCTTTTGCGGTGTATTTGTCGAGATCCCATGAATTGTGGGTTTATGATCAAGATTATCTATGAACAATATTTGAATCTCCTCTGAATTCTTTTATGTATGATTGGTTAGCTTTGCAAGTCTCTTCGAATTATCAGTTTGGTTTGGCCTACTAGATTGATCTTTCTTGCAATGGGAGAAGTGCTTAGCTTTGGGTTCAATCTTGCGGTGCTCGATCCCAGTGACAGAAAGGGAAACGACACGTATTGTATTGTTGCCATCGAGGATAAAAAGATGGGGTTTATATCATATTGCATGAGTTTATCCCTCTACATCATGTCATCTTACTTAAAGCATTACTCTGTTCTTATGAACTTAATACTCTAGATGCATGCTGGATAGCGGTCGACGTGTGGAGTAATAGTAGTAGATGCAGAATCGTTTCGGTCTACTTGTCGTGGGCGTGATGCCTATATACATGATCATACCTAGATATTTTCATAACTATGCTCAATTCTAGCGATTGCTCCTCAGTAATTCGTTTACCCACCGTAATACTTATGCTCTTGAGAGAAGCCACTAGTGAAACCTATGGCCCCCGGGTCTATTTTCCATCATATTAATCTCCCGTCAACAAGCTATTTCTATTGCCGTTTATTTTACTTTTTACTCTTTATCATAAAATACCAAAAATATTATATTATCATATCTATCAGATCTCACTCTCGTAAGTGACCGTGAAGGGATTGACAACCCCTTTATCGCGTTTGTTGCGAGGTTCTTATTTGTTTGTGTAGGTGCGTGGGACTTGCGCGTGGTCTCCTACTGGATTGATACCTTGGTTCTCAAAAACTTAGGGAAATACTTACGCTACTTTACTACATCACCCTTTCCTCTTCAAGGGAAAACCAACGCAGTGCTCAAGAGGTAGCAACTGCATAATCATGGTTTTACTTGTTCGTATGGGTAGTAATGGGTAAACACTTTGGTAGCAAGTAAGAGAAAAGGGTGGGTGTTGGCCAGCATACCTTGCTCGTCGACATAGCCTTCACTATGCTATCATCTTGCTTGACAGATGCTATCAAGTAATTTTTCTCCCTGGAAAATGATCCCCCACTGGGATAGTTTGAAGACTGTGTATATGTATTTGCTGATGCTTAATTATTAAAAACTAAAAGGCAAGCACAGAAGCAGTCCATGAGGAAATTTGTAATGATGGAATGAGGATCAGTTATAGTTTCATGTATTACTCGATGGTAGTATGATGATTAGTGCATATTTTGAAGGATTTGTCAAGTATAGACGGCTCTTGATTGGTGCATGTTTTTGATGGTATGTGCACACATGTAACATTTTTGGTTGGTGCATATTTTTTATGATTGTTGTTACTGCTTACTTGAATTATGTCAGCCTATCTCCATGATATGGTATGGGCTTGTTGGGGTCAATGAAGATTTGCTGTGAGCTAGTAGTTCATATTGCAACAAATTCCTCACTGTTGGATTTTCTGCCATTATAGTTCATAATCATGATTTTACTTGTTGGTATGGGTAGTAATGAGTAAATACATAGCAAGTATACAAAAGGGTGACTGTTGGTCAGCATACCTTGCTCGTTCTCATAGCCTTCACTATGCTATCATCTTGCTTGAGAGATGCTATCATGTCCTTATTCTCACTGTAAAATTAACCTCCACAGGTACCTCTAAAAAAGTTATGTACAGGAGCAAATGCATTATTTGTTTTGTTGGGGCAATTTAAAGACTTTATATTTATTACCTGATGGTACCACACAACAGCCCATCAGGAAATTTGCAGTGATCAAAGGCAGATCAGTTATAGTTTCACGTATTACTCGATGAGAGCAGTCAATCATGGTTCATTTTTTGAATGATTTGTTAAGTATGCAAGGCTACTAATTAGTGCATACCTTTGATGAAATGATTTTTTAAGTGATTGGTTGGCTACCAATCATGGTGTAACAATTATGGTTGGTTTATATTTTTGATGATTCTTTTCACTACTTGTTCGAATTATGAGCGAAATTGGTTTGATGCCAAAAATACATGGCTACTAATTGGTTGGTTACCAAATTTTCTTGTCCAGCTCACATAAATTTGCCAATATTTGGCAATGCCAACATTGCTAGCAAGTCAATCATGATCTGCCAGCATGAATGGTTCGATGCCAAAATTTGGCATGCCAATATCTGGCAAAATGCCAAATGTTCACTAGTGATTGGTTGGCTACCAACTATTTCTGTCAATGTGACAAAAATATGCCAAAAAAATTGTAACTTTGAAATATCCTAATTGGTTCTGTCTGCCCAATGATTATGAGTCTAACCACTAGTCGTGCGAATAGTCTAGTAGTATCAATCTGGTTGTCGACTAGCTTTTTCGTGTAGATGTTTATACATTAACTACGTACTTAGCAAGAAGTATGCGAAAAGATTATTCACATTGTATATGGTGCTAACAAGTTCTAGTGTAAGACTGATTTCATATATCAATAACTAACATTTGTTCATTGCAATGCATGCAACATGTTTGAATGGCAAGGGAAACCATCCTCATCAGCGGTGAAGAGAGTGATCACCGGACCACCTCAGATGATGCTTCAGATGGCACTTCACATGGGAGTGACGGCTATAGCGGTGATGATGACACCTCTAGCGACTATGACACTGATGATAGTTCTGATGGAGATGGATATGTGGACCACGATCCCATCTTGGCACACAGGGGTAAAGTTCTATACGGCTGGTCAGATATTAAATGAACCATGAACTATCTAAAGTTGATGTTGGAGTGACACTTGATTACCACACATTACCCTGTTTGGGTTCTAGATGACCTTCCAAATCAACATTGACTGAACTAGAGCTTAAATAGAGCAGTGTTTAGTTGTTAGTTTAAATAAATCAAATATTCAATTTGCCCATGTTTCTATGAGATATTGTTGGGTGGATGTGATTGGGTTATCTATGTCCTTCATTTCTTGATCATTGAAGTAAGCATTGATCACAACCTAGTGCTGATGTTCTAGATCTTACGTATGAAATTATTTACTACTCTGTCATCTTAAATTTTTTTATACAGGTCCGGGATACCCGGGGAGAAGAGGAACTTTCGAGGATCGCATCTTCTATGGCAACCATGTACTGCTAAACCAGGATCGGTGGGACCGTCTCAAATCCATAGTAAAGCAGTGCAAAACTCCCATACCATACTATGTCAGCACCGTCACTCGCTCGGCAGTCATCAGAGGGAAGAGCAAGATGGTAAACACTTGGACTTCTTTTTTTATTTGCAAATCATATTTCACATGTGAAAATGCCATCATGTGTAGACAAAGAGGAGGACGGGCGTGGTTATGCAAATCATACTTTGTTTTGTGTAAATCATAATTAATTTTTTATGTCAAATTATTTATTTCCCTTTGCAATCAGTGCTTCTCAAAGGATTACAGTCAGGCCTACCTCAAAGACTATCTGCGAAAGCCCATGGTTGTGCATGTCACCAACAAACATTTTGAAGGTTCTAAAAAGGCCTTGTTCAAGATGGGCAAGAAGGACGGGTGTGCGATCATGACGAAGAACTAGAGAGAAGTTGTTCAGGGCGCCAAAATGAAAGAAGATCAAATGGCTATCTTCAGGTTCAAGGAAAGGAGTGGAGGTGGGCTTAGGGTGAACATAGCCAGTGGCATGAGGATTTGTTGACCCATGGGAGTAGTTTGACGCTAGTTTTATAATATGTATGTAGTAGCCAGTAACTGGAAATTGGTAGTATCAGCTTTTGGGTCCAGTAAGTGCAACTTACTAGTAATTGGTACTTGTAGTAACGGGTACTTTGATGGTATAACTTTTGGGTCCAACTGGATATGAAGATCATCCAGTAAGTGGAACTTGGCAGTAACTTGGTGGTAGTATGAACTTATGTGGCGTAATGTACTTGCTATGCAAGCCTGTTCTTATAACGCACCCTGGTACCCTCCCTGATAGAATTACCTTTATGGACTGCAATGAAATTTCCTTTTTTTGCCACGGTGATGCTAGTATTTTTAAAATCAAATCTAACCGGGTTTCATATGGATTAGATGTTACTTTCATTTTAAGAATGAGGTATTTGTATTGGCTAGTATGAGTTATTTTGAAAATGAGGTTTGTATGTGTTGCACACAAAAATGCAATGCAAAAACAAAAACTTGCGGGTCGAAACTTTCATATTTCAAAAATGATGTTTCTGTTATTTTCAAAATGGAATGCTATTTTCAAAAACAGAGCAAACCAGCATGTTATTTAATTTTTTTTAAATAACGTAATTAAAAAATGCAGTTTTCAAAATCTTTAAAACAGCGTAATTAAAAAATGTTGTTTTCAAAATCAGTATGTTATTTTTAAAAACAGAGCAAACTACCATGTTATTTTTAAATCTTTAAAACAACGTAATTAAAAAATGTTGTTTTCAAAATCAGCATGCTACTTTCAAAACAACATATTTAAAAAAGCATGTAATTTTTGAAATCAGCATGCTATTTTAAAAACAACATATTGAAAAGAGCATTATATTTAAAAATCAGATGTTATTTTGAAATCAGCATGCTATTTTTAAAAACAACATATTCAAAACAACATGATATTTTTAAAATCAGCATGCTATTTTTGAAATTAGAATGCTATTTTTGAAATTAGAATGCTATTTTTGAAATCAGCATCCTATTTTAAAAGTAGCATATTGAAAAGAGCATTATATTTTTAAAAGTAGCATGCTGTTTTTAAAATCAGCATCCTTATTTTGAAATTAGCATGCTATTTTTGAAGCATTATATTTTTAAAATTAGCATGCTATTTTTGAAATCAGCATGTTATTTTAAAAGTAGCATATTGAAAAGAGCATTATATTTTCAAAAGTAGCATGCTATTTTTGAAATCAGCATGCTTATTTTAAAAACTACATATTGAAAATAGCATAATATTTTTAAAATCAACATGCTATTTTTAAAATAGCATGGTATTTTAAAAACAACATATTCAAAGCTGCATGCTATTTTTAAATCTGCATATTCATTCTATCTTCAAATGAACATGCTTTTTTCAAATGAGCATGCTATTTTTAAAATATCAGTATGCTTATTTGCTATTTCAAAATAAACGTTTTTCAAGGTTATTTGAAAACGAGGTTTCTATTTTGATTTCAAGTAGGTTTCTGAGGAAATCCAACGTTATATTTTCATATATATATATAATTTTTTGGTTTCTATTTTATATTTCAAGTATGAAATTTGAGTACACTTTGAACAAATTTCAGCAATATATTGTGTAAAAAATAGAAAAAAAAATACAGAAAGCCAACTTCACTAAAAATGCATTGTTTGATCGATGTTGATAAATCATAACTAGCCTACCATGTCGACCCGTCCATAATAAAATGAGGGTGTACCAATCAAACGAGGAATTCAGAAAAATAGTGGCAGTCCATCAGATAGGTCTAATACATCAGAAACAAGGTGGATCACGGCATGGAAAACTGTTTAATTCAGTTTGTTCTCTTTTTTTTTACCCCAGAAATCCTTTTGTTTTACCTGCCTGACCCTGTGCATCTAAACATACTGTCTCGACTTCACTTTAGCTTTCCTGCATGAAACAACGTTTGTTAATAGATAGCAAAGAAGATTTGAGCATCTACAGTACACTTGAACACAAAAAACACTAACTTCACTGATTTTCTCTTCATAGCTGCAGAAGCTTACTTGACAGCTCTTATTCGCTCAGCCTTTGGTACATTCCTAGCAGGCCTTTTTGTCTTCATCACCCATTTGGCATGTTCTTTACCGCCCTTCCTAGAGTCTTTCTTGGAAAATTTAAGAAACGTCAACACAGTACTAGCAAAGACCTGACTTGTAGAGCGGACATGTAAGTACAGACACTAACTTCACTGGTTTTCCTCACGCACCCTTGTCATCGTTATTTTTCTTCCTCCCAGCTTTGACATTTGGAGCGCCCTTGTGTTTCCTACAAAAAATGAAATAGATGAATCTGCAGCCAGCATTCGAAAACATGTTTAAGTACACACAATTGTGATAATGCCCACTTGTTTGGTTTTGCATAATCCTCTTCTGCAACCTCCAATGATCTCTTCCTAGCCCTCCTCAGCCCACCATCTTCTGCATCTGAATCTTCCTCTTCTTCTGCATATGAATCTTCCTCTACTTCTTCATCTGAATCTTCCTCTTCTTCTGCAGCTGAATCTCTCTCTTCTTCTGCATCTGAATCTTCCTCTTCTTCTGTACCTGAATCTTCCTCTTCTTCTATATCTGCCTCTGTCTCTTCTTATGTATCTGCCTCTGTCTCTTCTTCTGTATCTGACTCTGTCTCTTCTTTTTGCTTCTTCCTCCTTGTGACCTTTGATTTCCCTGATTTTTTCCTGCGTAAATTGAAGAAAAACACGTGAACACTCTCCGGGAGAACATATTAACACTGTAAGCATGTATGGAAATGAACAATGAGATTAACATGTGCACTATCTTCATTGCTTTTTTTGAAGCTTCCTCTTCTTCTGTATCTGCCACTCTGTCTCTTCTTCTGTATCTGACTCTGTCTCTTCTTTTTGCTTCTTCCTCCTTGTGACCTTTGATTTCCCCGATTTTTTCCTGCGTAAATTGAAGAAAAACATGTGAACACTCTCCAGGAGAACATATTAACACTGTAAGCATGTATGGAAATGAACACTGAGATTAACATGTGCACTAACTTTGTTGCTTTTTTTTGAGCTTCCTCTTCTTTTGTATCTGACTCTGTATCTTCTTCTGTCTCTGAGTCTTTCTCTTTTCGCTTATTCCTCCTTGTGACCTTTGATTTCCCCAGTTTTTTCCTGCGTAAATTGAAGAAAAACATGTGAACACTCTCCCAGAGAACATATTAACACTGTAAGCATGTATGGAAATGAACAATGAGATAAACATGTGCACTAACTTCGTTGCTTTTTTTCCTCTCACCCGCTCGCGCCTGGATTTAATCCTCTTGTTTGATTCTTTGATAGTTGGTCTCCCTTTTGGAACTATTTTGATTGGATTTTCCACGTCATCAGTGCAGCATTCGCAATTAGCAGAGAAGTATGCTGGCAAAGGAACAAACGATTTCTGGCCTTCATCCAAATCAGTTTTTTCTCCATCAACCAATATACTCCAGAGGAGCTCCATCACCTGTTCTAACTGTGAATCGCTAGCTGCGGCTGTGAATAAAGCGTCACTAGCCATGTTGCGTAGTTGATGATACTTATTCATGTGATCAGACCATACATGAGTATTCGCAGTCCTCGAGGAAGGGAACGCTGGCTTGGCATGCATTGTCCATCTTTTCTTCACAATTTTTTTTGAAATGTGCGTACACCAAGATGATCTAGAACGCAGAATATATGTGCGCATGGGTAATCCTGACTTTCCAACTTTTTACATTTACAAGCTGCAGCGTCCAGTCTTGCTCCTGTAAACAGACAAGTCACGTGATATATAAAATCCACAGGCTTAGCATCCACGCCTTGTGCATCCAACTTTTTTGCATCCAACTCCTCACTGTCCTTACCTTCCAAGTCATTGGGATCCTCAACATCCATGTATTTTGCATGCAAGTCCACATCATCCTTGCCTTCCAAGTCATTGGGATCCTCAGCATCCAAGTTTTTTGCATGCAAGTCCTCAGCATCCTTACCTTCCAAGTCTGTAGGAACCTTAGCATCCGAGTCCTTACCATCCTTACCTTGCAATTCTCTAGCATCCCTGCCATATGGGACTTTATCATATGGGACTTTGCGCAAAACTCCAAACACGACCAAACCATCACACGCTACCCGGTCTGTGACCTGCCAATTTGTTCCTTCGACAATCTGACGCTTTATCCGTGGAAACATCATAGTTGTATAAATATAAGAGGCAGCAATCTCCAGAGGGTGTGCATTCAGCTTAGTGAAGGGTATCGTATGTGTCGCTACTGCGTCTAATGCTGCTTCATTCTTACGCATTATGGATACACAGTGCTCAACATGCTGCAACAAATCAACAAGCTGCATCTTCATGTTCAGGTGCACATGAAGCCTTGAGTTGAGAGACTCACTCCTGTGATTACTCATCATGCCTAGGAAATATCTACCCTTTGTGTACGCAGCAGCCCATTTGTGTCGCGGCTCGTACATCCTGTTAACCCATGACGACCTCTTCCCCGTTGGTTTTATTTTGAGCCTAACCTTATAAGCCTCCCATCTTTTCTCAAACTCATCAACATCCCAACGACGGTAAATGAATTCGCTAAATTCCTCAAGCTTTTTCTTGCAGAGGTGGATCACCATATTCTCCTCGATATGCCACGTGCACAAACGATGATCTGTTCCGGTCCAGACAGTAGCTATTGCTTTAGCCATTGAACCATCCCCATCGGTGATTGCTGAAATGGGTGCCGTCTGGGACATTGCCTCCAAAAATACATGAAGAATCCACTGGTATGATGCAACTGTCGCGTCTGACACTAGACCGACCCCAAACAAAACTGTGCTGCGGTGATGGTTCAGACCAACAAATGGAACAAACGGAAGCATGTACTTGTTAGACCAATATGTACTATCGAACACCATGACACCACCGAAGGCAACATAGTCAATCCGGGATTGTGAATCAGCCCAGAATATGTTCCTCAAATGGCCTTCGCTGTCTTTTGTGTATTTGAAAAAGAATTCCGGGTCTGCTTTTTTCTGTGCAATCATATAGGTGAGTAAATATCTAGCGTCACTGCCTTCTATCTTGCGCTTCTTCTAGATTGAAACATGGTTGTATAGGTCTCGTTCTATAAATCCAAGCTTGTCGGGACCTCCGACATTCTTCTCCATTACATTCATAATCTGATGTGTTCGAAGTCCACCGACAGCATACTTGATGGCATCGGCCTTTTGTGCGTCAGTCATTCTACGATGAGCCGATAAGTAGGAAGTCAGGTTAGCAGGGACAAACAGATGGTTATGCTTTTCCACAAAATTCTTGATGAACCAGAGGCCACTGCTATCTTGTAGCTCAACCTGAAAAAGAGCGGGACACCCACACCGAGAAAGACCCCTCGGTGTTCTTTTTCTTTCAGCTCTGTTAAAGTGCTTAAGGGCTCGCCATCCTTGTTTGCAGCACTTGTATGTCCTTCTGTATGCATTTTGTTGCGGACCCGGACCCTTGTACTTCACATCATCCTTTCTAACACCAAACCCTTTTTTTCTCGCATAGCCTACGTAGAACATGTAGGCTTCTTCCTCAATCCTAAAAGTCTTCTTCACAATCTCTAAGTATTCCATACACTCATTCAGTTCTAAACTAGCCATGCCTTTATTATCAATTCCTTTACCTTGGATGTGTACATCATCCATGTCTATGCCATACTTGGCTGCATCCTCATTATCCTTATCATCCATGCACATACCATCCATTCCTTTGGGGTCCATGGCTACGAAATCATTGTCCTTATCATCCATGCCTTTGCATTCGTTGCCTCTATGACCCATATCCTTGTCATCCTTGCCTGTATCACCCAAGTTTTTGCCATCATTGCCTTTATCATCCATGTCGTTATGCTGCCAGCGAAAACAGATAGTCAATGTTACGGATGGATAGCATACGTTACCGAAATTATGCACTACTCTGCTTAAATAATTGATTTAATTTTTCATATCGGATTCATGCACCTAACTCAGTCCTTCAAAAGCTGTAAGTAAATATGCCCTGATTAAATCCAGAAATATTTAATTGATTGTACTAGTTGTAACTGATGATCTCCTAACTAAATCCAAAGTCCACGAGTCCTTCAAATGCCCTGATAGATCCACTCTGATAGATCAATTATCTCCAAACTCCATTCAAAATTATCTCCTAACTAAATCCAAATTATCTCCTAACTAAATCCAAAACTATCTCCTAACTAAATCCAAAATAAGTTCAAACTCCATACAAAAATAATTATCTCCTAACTAAATCCAAAATATCTCGAAACTTAATTCAAAAATATCTCCTAACTAAATCCAAAATAACTTTCTTTGAATCCAAATTTGCTGACAACTTTCTCATGCCACATAACCCTAACTAAGTCCTTCAATATGTCCTAGCTACATCCGACTTACACTTTCTTTCAATCGTAATCTCGTCACAACTTTCTGAAAACATAAACCCTAAACCTCACATGACATATCCTAAACCCTAACCAAATCCGATCGAAATCTCGTCAAAACTTTCTGAAACGATAAACCCTAAACCTCAGATGACATATCCTAAACCCGAATCAAATCTGACCCCTATTGGTACTATATGCAAAAGGGACCAGAAAAGATTTGAGATGGCTAGGCACTTACAGCGAAGATCCGGCGTGCAAAAGTTGATGCACGTCGATGAGGATGATGTGGCCTCTCGGGTCGGGGAAGGTGGCGTCCGCTCGGGGAAGGAAGGGATTAGCGGCTCGTCGAAAGATCTGGCGCCGCGACCTGAGTGGGGTGACTTGCGATGGAGGGGGAGGGGGAGTAGGAGCAGGAGGGGTAGACACGGCGAGTGTGATCGGCGGCGATCGAGGGCGCCGGGGGTGATCGGCGGCGATCGAGGGCGCCGGAGGCGATTGGCGGCGATCGAGGGGGCCCGAGGTTAGGGCTCGAGAGGAGGAGAGAGGACAAACCGCTCGAACCGAAATTCAAAAGGGTACGCACGATGATTGGACCTCTATAATGAAGTGTGTTATTAATGCAATTAATTTAATCAAAAAATTTAGGACAAGAATATCCCTGGACCTAATTGGGCCGATTAAAGGTACAAAAAAAATTAGGTCGAAAATACCCTTGGGCTCAAAAAGGCCCAGTTATTTTCATCTGTTAGATCGCCCATATAATACACGTGCTCTGATGTATTATAATGCACCGTAAAATTTCCCATAGGGGAAGGTCTATGCGATTGTATGACTTCAAAATCTATAGAGGTCCATTATTAAGAAAAAATATCATGAAGCTATGATCGATCATACTCCCGCTGAACGTCTTAACAGCATAAGTGATCACTTCACACAATCTGTGGCAAAGAACAAATGTGGTCACTCCTAACATGAACACATCGCCTATATTTGCAGGTTGGCACACAGCCACACACTATATCTCGCACTCCGATTACAAAGGGGTGGGTATCTATGAAGTATATTGGCATAACTATATCCACAACTGTCGGCCTCCCTGAAGGTAATTATCGCCAGTTGTCACCTTGTTGTACGTTCAAGGACCATACAATGGATCGAGCATTAACGAAACCTATATATGTATCCATGGTTCCATACGAGTACTTCGTATGGCCTCATGTGGCCAAATGCATCTACATGGTCTTTCCATGGCCTCATATGATGTGAAGGACACAGGTCTACCTCTACGTGGTCCATGGCGTTCACTTGGACGCGAGGTCGCCAGGATTCTCTGGTCTCTCGTTTACATGGCCGAGACATGATAGGAGCAAGACCGTCGCGGATTAAGGCCACGAAAAGGACGCAAGAATTATGTCACTTTCTATATCTGTATGTAGTAGGTACGGTTTAGTATCTGTACAGTTTCACGGAATTTGCATTGTGCGGAGGTGCAGCCAGTACGTAAAATTGTGGATGCAAATGTTGACAACTTCATGAAAGAAACAAGTGGCTTTTCTGGCAATTCGTGTCCAGTCTTCAGATTTCTGTTAATTTGTTCCCAGTGTAGATGCGGATGACTAAAACTCCCGTCTTTTTTAGCTGCCGAATTGAAGTCAGAACTCAGGACGAGACTAAGCCCAGGACTTGACCGAGCGCCTCATGATCTCACATGCTGTTTAAATCACGTGTGGTAGGTGCCGAGTTGAGAGTGTGAACGTTCGACATGATGCTGCAGCTCGATATGTGCTACCCACGTCAAGCACTGGACCGATGCTAGACCAGGGATCCTGCAGGTCGGAGAACTGTCGATTCAGGGTGCTCAACGCAGCTGGCCATCCGCATAGAATTTCGCCTGCAAATTGAAATGGAGAGATCACACAGCGGTTCAATAGTATGATGATAATTGAACGATTCAAATAAACTTTTTTCAATCGGCATGCTCCTTACGAATGCACAATTGAAAATTGTCCCAATTGCTGCTGAAAAATCGACCAACTCCTTCCTGTAGAAAGGAGAGCTCCAACTCTTTCCTACTTCTAATGATATGACAGAGACACACCGTGATCATGCCAAGGACCTCTAACTACCCTAAGAAGATGGACCTGCTGCCTGACATCGGTTGGAACAAGTAATTATCCCCCTTAGGAAAAGGCACGCGAGGCAAAATGATAAGCTTGACCGGAGCTTAGAAAACGAAGAACGAGACCGAGCAAGGTCGCACGAGGCACCAACCCCGCGTAAACCACGCAACAACCACAGCCCGGGTCACGAAGTTTCCACACCGTTGGCGCCTCATACGCCTCAGAAAACACGCACCTACCCCGACGCAACACTCATGTTGCTTATGCCTCAGTGCCTCAGTAGTACTCTACTAGTAACCAACTGCATCCTCATCCCACGGTCCCTATATAAACCTCTGCCTCCCCATCCATTCCTCTCCAAGAAGAGCAGCAACTTCCAGTTCCAGCTACACTGCTCTTCTCACGATCGAGTCCTACTCTTCATATCCTTCAGAGTTCAGACTAGTGTAGCTAACTTGTCCATCCACAAGTGGAGTCAATTGCAAGAAATCACCACATTTGTGGCTAGGTTTGCAAAAAACCACCAACTCGTTAATCCGTTGCAAAAAACACCGCAAAATCACTTAAGTCGTTGCAAAAAGCACTGATCGGATGATTTAGCCCGTTTGATCGCTTTCTGACAAGTGGGGCCTGGCTGTCAAGAGCTGACTTGGCAAAACATTGACAAACACACCCCCTAGATCTTTTAAAAAGTGCAATCAGCCCCCTCGGTGTGGACGACCTCAGCGCACTGGCCCTGCTGTCCGGTAGGCACGGCGGCGCCCTCGTCGGCGTCGGAAAAAGCAATCAGGCCCTTGGCCGCCTCACCCCACGCGCAGCAGGCCATCCCTGAGCTCGGGCTCGAGGTTGTCGCCCGGCGTCCAGGCCGTCGCCTTGCCCATCTCCGGCACCGGGAGCCGCCGTCGGGAGGCTAGCTACGATGCACTCCGGCAAGGACCTGCTGCTGAGCGGAGTTGGAGAAGGAGACGGGGCGACGGGGCGAGGTGCTGGCGGCGGCCCGCGGCGGCTGGTGGTCTTGGCCGGCGGAGGCCCACGGCAGCTGGTGGTCTTGGCCGGTGGAGGCCCTGGTGGTCTTGACTGACAGAGGCCCCCGGCGGCAAGAACGCGAGCTGCTGCATGCGCTGCTCAGGGGCCCCGCCGCCGGCAACCACTGGTCCCGCCACCGGCAGACATGCTCAGGACGCCGCCCGTCCTTTCCTCCCGAGACCTTCTCTCTCTCACTTCTACAGGTCGTGCCGCCGGAGCACGCTGCACAATCCGCCCCCAAATCCTCACTGCCTCGCCGCTCTTCAGCTGTCCGCCGCCGGATCGAGCTCCGCCGCCGCAGAAAACCGTCAGATCTGGCGGGCGTCATCGACCTCGGGCCGGCCCTGCATCCGCCTCGTCCGCCTGAGGGGCGCCTCGCAACCCACCTGCGCCAACCAGCCTCCGGCGGCGACGGGAGCCAGTGGGGGCGGCGCGGCGACGGGAGCCGGTGGGAGCAGATGGAGCAACGCACGGGGATTGGGAGGAGGGGTTTGATTGCTTTTCATTTTTAGATACAGGGGTGTGTATGATATTTGGTTGCCAAGTCAGCACCTTACAACTCGGTCATATCTGTCAGAAAGCGATCAAACGGGCTAAATCACCCGATCAGTGCTTTTTGCAACGACTTAAGTGATTTTGCTGTGGTTTTTGCAACGGATTAACGAGTTGGTGGTTTTCTGCAAACCTAGCCACAAATATGGTGGTTTCTTGCAATTGACTCCCACAAGTGAGATGGAGTACGAGAATGGCGAGGTTGCTGCCAACGGCAACAGCGTGTGCATGGCAATCCAGCATGCCGACCCGCTTAACTGGGGGAAGGCCGCCGAGGAGCTGACGGGTAGCCACTTGGACGAAGTGAAGAGGATGGTGGCAGACTACCGCAAGCCCGTGGTGACCATCGAGGGCGCAAGCCTGAGCATCGCCAAGGTCGCGGCCGTGGCAGCTGCCGGCGAGGTGGTGGTGGAGCTCGACGAGTCTGCCCGTGCGCGCGTGAAGGCCAGCAGCGACTGGGTCATGAACAGCATGATGAACGGCACCGACAGCTACGGCGTCACCACCGGTTTCGGTGCAACGTCCCACCGGAGGACCAAGCAGGGCGGCGCTCTCCAAAGAGAGCTCATCAGGTTCCTCAACGCTGGTGCGTTCGGCACCGGCTCCGACGCTCATGTTCTGCCGGCTGCGACCACGCGTGCAGCCATGCTCGTTCGCATCAACACCCTCCTTCAAGGGTACTCTGGGATCCGGTTCGAGATCCTCGAGGCGGTTGCCAAGTTGCTCAATGCCAATGTCATGCCGTGCCTGCCCCTTCGGGGCACCATCACCGCGTCCGGTGACCTGGTTCCGCTCTCCTACATCGCTGGACTGATCACCGGCCGCGAGAACTCCGTGGCGATTGGACCAGATGGCACGAAGGTGAACGCCGCTGAGGCGTTCAAGATAGCAGGCATCCATGGCGGCTTCTTCGAGCTACAACCAAAGGAAGGTCTCGCCATGGTGAATGGCACAGCTGTGGGCTCTGCTCTGGCGTCCACCGTGCTCTTTGAGGCAAATATTCTTGCTCTCCTCGCGGAGGTCATTTCTGCCGTGTTCTGTGAGGTCATGAACGGCAAACCGGAATTCACCGATCACCATACCCACAAGCTGAAGCACCATCCAGGACAAATAGAGGCAGCTGCTATCATGGAGCATATCTTGGAGGGAAGTTCCTACATGAAGCTTGCAAAGAAGCTTGGCGATCTCGACCCACTGATGAAGCCAAAGCAAGACCGGTACGCGCTCCGGACATCCCCGCAGTGGCTTGGACCACAAATCGAAGTTATCCGTGCTGCCACCAAGTCAATTGAGCGTGAGATCAATTCCGTCAACGACAACCCACTCATTGATGTCTCCCGTGGCAAGGCGATACACGGTGGAAACTTCCAGGGGACACCTATTGGCGTGTCCATGGACAATACCCGCCTCGCAATAGCGGCAATTGGCAAGCTCATGTTCGCTCAGTTCTCCGAGCTTGTCAACGACCTTTACAATAATGGTCTACCATCAAACCTATCCGGTGGGCACAACCCAAGCTTGGACTACGGGTTCAAGGGTGCCGAGATCGCCATGGCCTCTTACTGCTCGGAGCTGCAATTCTTGGGAAACCCGGTGACCAATCACGTCCAGAGCGCTGAGCAGCACAACCAGGACGTCAACTCTCTTGGTCTTATCTCCTTCAGGAAGACTGCAGAGGCCATTGAAATCCTCAAGCTCATGTCCTCGACTTTCTTGGTTGCCCTCTGCCAGGCTATTGACCTGCGCCACATTGAGGAGAATGTCAAGAGCGCCGTCAAAAGTTGTGTGTTGACGGTGGCAAAGAAGACACTAAGCACCAATTCCACCAGCGGCCTTCACGTAGCGCGCTTTTGCGAAAAAGACCTGCTACAGGAGATTGAGCGAGAGGCAGTGTTTGCCTACGCCGACGACCCTTGCAGCCCTAACTATCCACTGATGAAGAAGCTACGTGGTGTGCTTGTGGAGCGCGCCCTCTCCAATGGCATGGCCGAGTTTGATGCGGAGACCTCCGTGTTCGCAAAGGTTGCCTTATTTGAGGAGGAGCTACGCAAGACGCTGCCCCCGGCGATTGAGGCTGCACGTGCTGCCGTAGAGAGCGGCACGGCTGAAATGCCCAACAGAATCACTGAGTGCTGCTCATACCCCCTCTACCGGTTTGTGCGTGAGGAGCTCGGAACTGTATACCTAACCGGCGAGAAGACACTATCACCCGGCGAGGAGCTTAACAAGGTGTTCGTGGCCATGAACCAAGGCAAGCACATCGATGCACTGCTTGAGTGCCTCAAGGAGTGGAACGGCGAACCCCTGCCCATCTGCTAAACTGAGAACATACAAGCAGAAGATAAGAGGACATGGAGAAGGTGGTTTCTCAGATTTCCAACGACAAGTGAATAGTGATACATTTAGCGAAGCATAATATTTTTTTCTCTTTCATGTTTCTTGTATGCAAACTGCAATAAAAATATTTACCTTGAGGCCTTTTAGGCTGCTGAAACAAATTTGACTGTAATTTTTGAAGTATCGCGAATTATATTACGTGGTACTTTCAGCATTCTATATGGTTTAAGAGCTTTCAAGTAGGACAATGAAAAGTACTACGCCCTCCATCCCAAAAGAAGTGTCTTAACCTTAGTACAACTTTATACTAAAGTGACTACAAAATTAAAACACTTATTTTGGAACGAAAGGAGTATAACCCAGGTAGCATTTTTTTAGTCGAAACCATAGAACAATCGTTTTGTGGTATTTTCATTAGGAAACATAATAGCTAAAATGTTCATATTACAGGTACTGAGCTATCTAGGTTCTGATCCTTTCTTTCTTGTTATGCTTTGCTCTGAGCTCCGCTGCCCACATGCCTTGTTTGAGGTAATACTTCAATGTGTTCATATGAGGTGTTGTTGATCTAAATATTTTGTCATTCCTCACTGACCATATACTCCAACATCCCATGATAATGATATCCAAAGCAATTTCTTTTGGAAGATGAGACAGAGATAGGGTGATTTCATCATAGGTTGATATCACTCTTTATTTGTCAGGTATAAGAAAATCCCAACGTTTGAGTGCAAATGGGCAATTCCAGAATAGATGTATAAGTGTTTCCTCGGTTTTGTGTGAGCAAAGAACACAATTGCAATCTTCCAGATACATGCTTTTACGTTGTAACAGATTCCTTGTGTTCACCCTATCATGTAATAGCATCCAGAAAATATCTTGTGTCTAAGTCTGCATGAGGTGCTCCATAGTTGATTAAATATACTGTGAGAATTGTTTGCCCCAATGATTGCTTTGTACATTTTCATGGATGGATAATGTGTGGAGATCCATGAATAAGTCCATCTGTCTTGTGTATCATTTTCCTCTCTATTGCCAATAAGGTCATTCAAGGAGTTGAATTGTTGATAAGCCTGCAGAGATAATGCTCTATGAAAATGTTGACTGGTATATGCATGCTAAAGGATCTTTGACAGTGAGATGTCTCTGTTTATAGCAAAGGAGTGCAATTCAGGGTAAGTGAGAAGAAGTGGTTGCCCAGACTAGTTATCTGACCAAAATAAGGTGGTGTCCCCTCTGCCTGCCTTACAAATAGCATATTGCTTGAATTTGGGTAAAAGTTTAACGACTGATCTCCACCAAAAAGAGCTAACCATCTTATCCCTGGCAATGAGTCATGGTAATGAGTTTTCCAGATGATGTTGACCCATGGAATGTCTTCTTTGTTGAAAAATTTGTGGAGAAACTTCATAAAAAGTGCTTGATTATGAGTTTCAATATCCAGAACACCTAGAACCCTATGATCTTGGGGTTTACAAACTTTCTCCCATGAGATTAAGGCATCTCCTGTCTCTATAGTACCAAATTTTCTCCAAAATCATTGTTTGAGTAGATGTTGATTTTTTACCACTATTTTGGGGATCAACAGAGAGCACATGCTGGCGAGGACAGACTTGATCAGGGTGAGCTTGTCTCCTGAAGATAGGAGAGTTGAACAACTGAGTAATCTGTTTTCAATACTTTTTATCCTGGGGACATAGTCTTCAATCCTGGGCTTGGTGAAGCTGAGAGGAAGGCCAAGATAAGTATGAGGCAAGGACTCAATCTTACACCCAATTAGAGTAGAAAGAGCATTCGTCTTTGCTGCAGGACTATTTATAGATATCATAGTGGATTTGGAATAAATTCACTTTGAGTCCGGTGTAAGCAGCAAAATGAAGCAGCAGATTTTTAATGTGCGGGAGTTGCTGGGCAGGTAGCGTTTTGTATTTCGTAACTGGTCGCTTCATCTTTTCCTCCACTTGTAGTACTTTCAGCATTCTATGTGGTTCAGTCAGCATTATGTGTCCAGTCTTGCTCCTATTTAACAAAAGGACAATTAGCATTTCCCCTACACACTCCATGTGATGGACAAGTCTCCATTACTATACATAACATCCCCTCACGATGCCGAAGCAGTCAGTAGTCGCCCTCATCTCATGTATGTTTATACGTATTTTTCTCGTATGGTCTGTTACAGCTAGGGCCTGGTGTCCGTTCGGTCCTGTTCTTCCGACCCTTTCAGCAGACTTCTTCAATTCACAAATAGTAGAGTGGTACTGTATATGTTTCCAATTGATGTTGAAGTTGTCAGCAGTCCATCAGGTTCTGATCTGAAGAAGGCACGTCGGGGCTTCCTGCCTGCAGGATTAAAGATGTTTTCTTGAAACAGGAGAGCTTGGTGCAAGAGATATGTATGCAGTATGCAATGATACGATCTGATCAAACTTAATGTGGGGGACCAGATAGCAATTGTTAACCTGTTTCCTCCAAGCTTAGTCGCCAAGCACGTTGAGTTTACCTGGCGGGTTTGCTGAGCTGGTCACCATGAGGGTTCGTTGGTACCAACCATAATAAACATAAATAAAATCCCGGCTCTGAATGAAAAATGCACATTGTTCTTCAACAGGGCAAAAATAACAAATTTGTGCATTACATGGATGATGATGCATCTGTACCTGCCCTGAACCGGCTCCCCTCCCTTAAAATATTTGTCCATTTCAAAAGGGAGTAACATGGAATCTTCATGATTCAACTGCGTTTTTGTGATGGTCTCGTGAACAGAAGCAATTAATCATTGTATATCAGAACTTTGTATGCACAAAAGCTTTTCCAAAATGCATGTCACGATATTCTATCACGTGGTTAGGAACTTAGGATCATGGGGAAGAAAAGCAGTAGTACATGCCCTGAGCTCTGAATCGCCTTTGCTTTCCTTGCACGCCCTCTTGTTGTTGGCAGCAGCAGGAATCAAATGCGGCAGCTTGACACAACAGCTTCGTTTTCAGTACTACTAGCTCGTTTTGAGCCCTTCTGCAGCAACCATGCGATGCGAAAGCCTAACTGCCCGATTTGGCTTTGCTCGACATAACCGGAAGCGACTGCCTGAACTGAACTCGTCTTGGGTCTGTACTTAGACAGTTCAGACTCTGATTTGGCTTTGCTCGACATAACCAGAAGCGACGGACTGAAGAAGTCGTCTTGGGTCTGTACTTGACGGTTCAGACTCTGAGAACTGCAGAGAGAAAGATCCGTCGCTTCATCCCGTTGTGTTTAGCCCTTTTCAGTCAGGCTTTGCACTGCAGCGCGTCGGCCGGTTCTCTCGAGATCTCCGACCGGCTTCACCTTCACGTGTAAATTGTAGGGTAGAGACGGACGCACGGGCCGGGGCGACCGGACCAACTGACCGACCCAGCGACCGACCGTGAGTGCCTGGGCAGAAGCCCACGTCCACACGCGAGCCGAGCCACCAACCCCACCAAACCCAGACCACCACAGGCCACCCACCACGCACGGCGCAGCTCCGTTCCGTCCCGGGCGCCGGGGCGGGCCCCGCGCCGCAGCCTCCATCGTGGCCCGCGGTTGGACGGCAGCGAGGCGGCCACGCCCACGCGCGGGGCGGGGCGGGCGACGACCCGGCCGGCCGTCGTGGCGCGCATCGGCGCATGGTTGGCATGGCAGGTCCATCCAAGGGCGATCCCAGCCCAGAGAGTCAGCTCTCCAGCAACCAACCCGAGGAAAACAGTGAGCCCAACAACCCCCCACCCGCCGCCCCCGCGCTATTTAAGCGCCCCCTCCCCCCTCCGCCATTCTCCAAGAAGAGCTTAGCTTCCGGTTTCGCCTCAAGCTCTTCTTCCATCCATCCATCCATCTATCTATAAACGTACGCGATTAAGTACTAGCAGTGGTAGCTCCCCCCACATCTGTCGTGCTTGTACCTCTCCCTGCATTGTTTTTGTTCCATCTGTTGTGTAACCTGCAATGGAGTGCGAGACCGGCCTCGTCGGCTCCCTCAACGGCGAGGGGCTCTGTATGTCGGCCCCCCGCGCCGACCCCCTAAACTGGGTGAAGACCGCCGAGGAGCTCACCGGGAGCCACCTCGAGGAGGTGAAGAAGATGGTGGCGCAGTTCCGCGAGCCGCTGGTGACCATCGAGGGCGCCTCCCTCGGGATCGCGCAGGTGGCCGCCGTGGCCGCCGGCGCCGGCGTCGCCAGGGTCGCGCTCGACGAGTCCGCCCGCGGCCGCGTCAAGGAGAGCAGCGACTGGGTCATGACCAGCATGATGAACGGCACCGACAGCTACGGCGTCACCACCGGCTTCGGGGCCACCTCCCACCGCCGGACCAAGGAGGGCGGCGCGCTCCAGAGAGAGCTCATCAGGTCAGGATCGGTTGCAGACCCAAAACCTGTTTTTTTTTTCTTCTGCTCGATTCATTTTTTTAGTGCTTCGAGCCATTAAGACGTGTTAATATGACACTAAGGAGCAGATTAAACGGTTTAGATTGCGCTGGATGCGCGCGCATGTGCCCTGTTTCGTCGTGCACACGGGATTCCCAAGCCCAAAAGGATTCTTTTCATTTGGGGTTTCGGGGAGTTGGTATTAGCTAGGTCGTTGGTGGTACTACTACCCATCAACTAACTGAAACTTCTCCTAAATTAGGCACCGCTCGCTGTACGAATTATCGTTTTACTCTAGAATTTGAATAAATTCAATAAGAGTATAGTATAATTTACTTTGTGCAGACCTCAGTTATTCCCTAGTAGTATACTCTGTTTCCATACTGAAGTAGCAACACGATCACTTGAACCAATGATGACAGCCAATGAGCCAAGTAGCACGAGCAGTTCGGTGAACCTGCACCACACCACCAGATCTGTTCAGGATCTAGAGCACTTGACACATCTTAGTCGCAGCAGGCAGCACTGCTGTGTTCAGTTGGCCATCTTAATCGCGGGCGATGGGCGTGCCCGCCTAATCACTCCACGAAACAAAGTGGCAGCGACAGCTCGGTAGGCACGGAGAGCCCGCCCACCCCAGGGTTGCTGTGTGGGGCTCTCGCCGCCGTGGTCCACCATTACTCGCCTATCTCTTTTCGCGGCAAGTAAAAAGAAGATCAACCATCATTCCCTTCTTCACCGACAGCCAGGGGGCTCGGGTTGGATGTCAATTTTGACTCCACCGGAGCAACGAACGAACGAAAGCTTTTTGTTCGGCGACCGGTTGGTGGTGGGTTAGCTGGGCTGGCTGGAGCCGTGTCTGTCATGCATGCGGACGGACGGACAAAGTCCTGTGCACCGCGTAGTTTTATCAATCACACGTAGAGGACGTGGGTGGGAGTGGCTGGTTCGGGGAACGGGGGCGCGCCAACGTCGCACGCAAGCGAGGTTAGGTGAGGCGTTGTTGTACTTGCAGCTCTGCTCCAGCTCTCGTCGGGTGAGTCATGGTTGGGAAGCTTCTCAAGACTTTTCTAGATAAGGCTCCAAAGTCCAAACCATGTCTTGGTGTCTTTTTTATTATGCACGCTAGTTGAATTTTAATACGTCCAGTAGAACGTGGGAGTGGTCAAGTGGCAAGCATGGGCACAGACTAGTACTACTAAAGTTGTATTTTATTTCCACCGACGGCCACTCTGTATACCTATCGCTATACGTGCCGAAAAGACGCGCACATCTGACTCACTTGGTGCACCTTGCCATGGGGAGCATGGACTGAGCAACAATTTTCAGAAAAAGAAAAATATTAAGCAACAATAACTTATTCCAGACTCGGAACAACACTTTTTTTTTGGGAAGACTCGGCACAACACTTAACTGCCTTGCACTAGCAGTCTAGTGCTGTACACGACGGGAAAAAGACAAGGAACAAGCATAACGAATCATACGACCATTTCTTGATCGTGCCATTTTTGTTACCAGCAGCAACATAAGTTTTGCGCCAAGTGCAGAGTCGGCAATGACACTACAGGAAATTGACCGGTTTGCTTCCCTCTGTTTGACAGGTTCCTTAACGCCGGTGCCTTCGGAACTGGCACGGACGGACACGTTCTGCCCGCCGAGGCGACACGCGCGGCTATGCTCGTCCGCATCAACACCCTCCTGCAGGGTTACTCCGGCATCCGCTTCGAGATCCTCGAGGCTATCACCAAGCTGCTCAATGCCAATGTCACGCCGTGCTTGCCGCTCCGGGGCACCATCACCGCATCCGGTGACCTTGTGCCGCTGTCCTACATTGCCGGCCTCATCACCGGCCGACAGAACTCTGTTGCGGTGGCCCCTGATGGCAGCAAGGTGACTGCTGCCGAGGCATTCAAGATCGCCGGGATCGAGCACGGGTTCTTTGAGCTGCAGCCCAAGGAAGGCCTTGCCATGGTGAACGGCACGGCTGTGGGCTCTGGTCTTGCATCGACCGTGCTCTTTGAGGCAAATGTTCTTTCCGTGCTTGCCGAGGTCTTGTCTGCCGTGTTCTGCGAGGTGATGAACGGCAAGCCGGAGTTCACTGACCACTTGACCCACAAGCTGAAGCACCACCCTGGACAGATAGAAGCGGCTGCAATCATGGAGCACATTTTGGAGGGAAGCTCATACATGAAGCAGGCAAAGAAGCTTGGCGAGCTCGACCCGTTGATGAAGCCGAAGCAGGACCGGTATGCCCTCCGCACTTCGCCTCAGTGGCTTGGCCCACAAATCGAAGTTATTCGCTTTGCCACCAAGTCGATTGAGCGTGAGATCAACTCCGTCAACGACAACCCGCTCATCGACGTCTCCCGTGGCAAGGCCATCCACGGTGGCAACTTCCAAGGCACCCCCATCGGTGTCTCCATGGACAACACCCGCCTCGCCATTGCTGCTATTGGCAAGCTGATGTTCGCGCAGTTCTCGGAGCTGGTGAACGACTTCTACAACAATGGCCTGCCATCCAACCTGTCCGGTGGACGCAACCCGAGCTTGGACTATGGTTTCAAGGGCGCCGAGATCGCCATGGCCTCATACTGCTCTGAGCTGCAGTTCTTGGGCAACCCGGTGACTAACCATGTCCAGAGCGCGGAGCAGCACAACCAGGATGTGAACTCACTTGGTCTGATCTCATCCAGGAAGACCGCCGAGGCTATTGACATCTTGAAGATCATGTCCTCCACGTTCCTGGTCGCCCTGTGCCAGGCCATTGATCTTCGCCACATTGAGGAGAACATGAAGACAGCGGTGAGGAACTGCGTGATGCAGGTGGCCAAGAAGACCCTGAGCATGAACAACATGGGCGGCCTCCACATCGCCCGCTTCTGCGAGAAGGATCTGCTGACCGCGATCGACCGCGAGGCGGTGTTCGCGTACGCGGACGACCCGTGCAGCCCCAACTACCCGCTGATGCAGAAGCTGCGGGCGGTGCTGGTGGAGCACGCGCTGGCCAACGGCGACGGCGAGCGCGCCCTGGAGACCTCCATCTTCGCCAAGGTGGCGGAGTTCGAGCAGAACATCCGCGCGGCGCTGCCCAAGGAGGTGGAGGCCGCGCGCGCGTCCGTGGAGAACGGCACGCCGCTGGCTCCGAACCGGATCAAGGACTGCCGCTCCTACCCGCTCTACCAGTTCGTGCGCGAGGTGTGCGGCACCGAGTACCTGACCGGCGAGAAGACACGGTCGCCCGGGGAGGAGCTGAACAAGGTGCTGGTGGCCATGAACGAGCGCAAGCACATCGACCCGCTGCTCGAGTGCCTCAAGGAGTGGAACGGCGAGCCCCTGCCGCTCTGCTGAGCAGTCGACGAGAGAAGGTAACACCAAAGGAAAAGAAAACACGTACACACAAAGTGAATATAGAAGTGTTCAAGACTGTGAAGCGGGAGGTTCCTGGTATATCTACGTTCATTGTACTTAGTTAAGTTGATGTTACTGTTGTTTTTTCTCGCTGCCGCCATGCCATGAGCAGGCGAGGCAGGCAGCTTCTCAAACTTGTGTTGTTGTAACTTGTATGATGGGAGCTTAAGTACATTACTTTGTTTCAAAATACACCATGTTATCTCCTTTGTTTCTTAATTAATGTTGGACACTGGCAGTTTAGCATTGTGGGTTGAAGAGTGGGTTTCGTTCCTTGATCTTGTCACGTACCCTTTTCGAACTGTCGGTGCCTCTCTGTCCCCCAGTGCAAGAGACGTGCCCATGTGTTCAGTTGAAATAGCTGCAGCTGCTGGTGGCCCGTGGCCAATCCGTTGAACAACTATCCTAGGTTACGTGCGAATTCAGACTTTCAGAAAACGAGTTCAGAGAACAACTTCGCTGTTGGCTCCACTGAATTAGAGTGATTTTTCTTGTTGAATGTTGATCAGTGGCGTCCTACTGTCCACCAGCATTTAGTTAGACCTTTGATTTGAAGAGAAAAGACAACACTCCTACCTGGTAGATGATCTACTTTAAACAGGGAAGATTTCACGTTCAGAGAAGATGAGCCATGTGATGTGATGGCTCATCTTCAGGAGCGCAAAAGTTCCGTGGGCGGGAAGAAAAATGATTTGAATTAGTTCAGGCGTCAACGTGCCTTGTTCGTTTGCACCAGCACCACCACCCATTTGATGTACAGCTGATGAGCAATCGTTCGCAACGGTTAGGAGTACTATATGACAGCTAATATCTCGATGCAGCCAAGCAGTAGGCCCTCTTGCTTGCAGCACCAAAGATTGCTACGCATGCTAAACAGCCAAATGCAATCACATCACATCCGAAAAACTTTGTTCGTACTGCTGATCCATTTGATCGTCGTTGATAAGAGATGTTTATATTGACGCGCTCCACGGGCGATGAACGGTAGAGCTTGTCATTAATTAGCCCATGAGGCCATGACGAATATGTACACGCGGTGCTGCTCGTCAGTGCCGAAATTTGCCGAATCAAAGAGGATCCGGCGCAATGCACCAGGGGTTTGCTCGGTCTAATTGGAAGGTTGTGCGACACTCCTCTTCTTCATCATTGCCGGCGAACGCTATGAGGCAGTCCATCCGGCGGCAACGGCTGCGGCTACTATGTGCTATTGTGAGAGCATCTCCAGCCGTGCCCTTAACAGATCCTCTAAGATGAATTTTTCACGCCGACGCTCAAAAATCGGCCCAGTCGCGCCTTCAGGAGCCTGTTTTTTGTCGGTTTGGGCCGAAACTGGCGCCGGCGTACCCAGGCCGAACCCGGCGCGCTGGAGGACGCCCGGGGGCGCCGGAGAGAGCGATTTTGGCGCGAACAAAGATGTGCCCGCCAAGTCAGCGAGACGCCGCTTCGTCGCCCTCATCGCCTCGGTTTCCGCGGGAATCAATGCCGCGCTGCCGCGCCGGTCAGCCTCCATTGATGCCTCACGGACGGCGCAGTGAAGGCGCCGCGACGCGCGTCCCGCCCTCTGCCGCCACGCGTTGCCCGGCATGCAGCGGCTATAAAAGGCGACCTCCCCGCCGGTGGATGCCACAGCTCTCATTCCCCCCCTCTCCGGCGCACAAAGCAACACTCTGTTAGGGAACGTAGCAGAAATTTAAAATTTTCTACGTATCACCAAGATCAATCTATGGAGTCATCTAGCAACGAGAGAGAGGGGAGTGCATCTACATACCCTTGTAGATCGCGCGCGGAAGCGTTCAAGAGAACGGGGTTGATGGAGTCGTACTCGTCATGATCCAAATCACCGATGATCCTAGCGCCGAACGGACGGCACCTCCGCGTTCAACACACGTACGGAGCGGGGACGTCTCCTCCTTCTTGATCCAGCAAGGGGGGAGGAGAAGTTGATGGAGATCCAGCAGCACGACGGCATGGTGGTGGAAGTAGCGGGATCCCGGCAGGGCTTCGCCAAGCGCAAGCGGGGAGGAAGAGGTGTCACGGGAGGGAGGGAGGCGCCAGGGCTTGGGGTGCTGCTCCCATGCGCCTCCCCACTATATATAGGGGTGGGGGGGCTGGTTTCTTGCCCTCCAAGTCCATTGGGGCGTTGGCAAAGGTGGGGGAAAGAAATCCCATCATTTCCCTTCCCCACCGATTGTTATCCCCCTTTTTAGGGATCTTGATCTTATCCCTTCGGGATATGATCTTATTCCTTCTAAGGTGGGATCTTGGTGCGCCTTGACCAGGGACCTACGTTCATGTGGGTCCCCCATGCAGGTGGGCCCCACTTCGGAACCTTCTAGAACCTTCCCGGTACAATACCGAAAAATCCCGAACATTTTCCGGTGGCCAAAATAGGACTTCCCATATATAAATCTTTACCTCCGGACCATTCCGGAACTCCTCGTGACGTCCGGGATCTCATCCGGGACTCCGAACAACTTTCGGTTAACCGCATACTAATATCTCTACAACTCTAGCGTCACCGAACCTTAAGTGTGTAGACCTTACGGGTTCGGGAGACATGCAGACATGACCGAGACGACTCTCCGGTCAATAACCAACAGCGGGATCTGGATACCCATGTTGGCTCCCACATGTTCCACGATGATCTCATCGGATGAACCACGATGTCGAGGATTCAATCAATCCCGTATACAATTCCCTTTGTCAATCGGTACGTTACTTGCCCGAGATTCGATCGTCGATATCCCAATACCTTGTTCAATCTCGTTACCCGCAAGTCACTTTACTCGTACCGTAACGCATGATCCCGTGGCTAACTCCTTAGTCACATTGAGCTCATTATGATGATGCATTACCGAGTGGGCCCAGAGATACCTCTCCGTCATACGGAGTGACAAATCCCAGTCTCGATTCGTGCCAACCCAACAGACACTTTCGGAGATACCTGTAGTGCACCTTTATAGCCACCCAGTTACGTTGTGACGTTTGGTACACCCAAAGCATTCTACGGTATCCGGGAGTTGCACAATCTCATGGTCTAAGGAAATGATACTTGACATTAGAAAAGCTCTAGCAAACGAACTACACGATCTTGTGCTATGCTTAGGATTGGGTCTTGTCCATCACATCATTCTCCTAATGATGTGATCCCGTTATCAATGACATCCAATGTCCATGGTCAGGAAACCATAACCATCTATTGATCAACGAGCTAGTCAACTAGAGGCTTACTAGGGACATGTTGTGGTCTATGTATTCACACATGTATTACGGTTTCCAGTTAATACAATTATAGCATGAACAACAGACAATTATCATGAACAAGGAAATACAATAATAACCATTTTATTATTGCCTCTAGGGCATATTTCCAACAGTCTCCCACTTGCACTAGAGTCAATAATCTAGTTCACATCACCATGTGATTAACACTCAAAGTTCACATCGCCATGTGACTAATACCCAAGAGTTTACTAGAGTCAATAATCTAGTTCACATCACCATGTTATTAACACTCAATGAGTTCTAGGGTTTGATCATGTTATGCTTACGAGAGAGGTTTTAGTCAACGGGTTTTAGTCAACAGATCCGTGTGTGCTTTACAAATCTCTATGTCATCTTGTAGATGCAGCTACCACGCGCTACTTGGAGCTATTCCAAATAACTGCTCTACTATACGAATCCGGTTCACTACTCAGAGTCATCCGGATTAGTGTCAAAGTTTGCATCGACGTAACCCTTTACGACGAACCCCCTTTCCACCTCCATAATCGAGAAAATTCCTTAGTCCACTAGATACTAAGGATAAGTTCGACCGCTGTCATGTGATCCCTTCCTGGATCACTATTGTACCCCTTGACTAACTCATGGCAAGGCACACTTCAGGTGCGGTACACAGCATAGCATATTGTAGAGCCTACGTCTAAAGCATAGGGGACGACCTTCGTCCTTTCTCTTTCTTCTGCCATGGTCAGGTCTTGAGTCTTACTCAATACTCACACCTTGTAACACAGCCAAGAACTCCTTCTTTGCTGATCTATTTTGAACTCCTTCAAAATCTTGTCACGGTATGTATTCATTTGAAAGTACTATTAAGCGTTTTTGATCTATCCTTATAGATCTTGATGCTCAATGTTCAAGTAGCTTAATCCAGGTTTTCCATTAAAAACACTTTTCAAATAACCCTGGATGCTTTCCAGAAATTCTACATCATTTCTGATCAACAATATGTTAACAACATATACTCATCAAAAATTCTATAGTGCTCCCACTCACTTCTTTGGAAATACAAGTTTCTCATGAACTTTGTATAAACCCAAAATCTTTGATCATCTCATCAAAGCGTTCATTCCAACTCCGAGATGCTTACTCCAATCCTTGGAAGGATTGCTGGAGCTTTGCATACTTGTTAGCATCTTTCAGGATTGACAAAACCTTCTGGTTGTATCACATACAACCTTTTCTCAAGAAAATCGTCGAGAAAACAATGTTTTGACATCCTATCTGCAAGATTTCATAAATAATGCAGTAACTGCTAATATAATTCTAACAGACTCTTAGCATCGCTACGAGTGAGAAAGTCTCATCGCAGTCAACTCCTTGAACTTGCCGGAAAACATCTTAACGACAAGTCGAGCTTTCTTAATGGTGACACTTACCATCATTGTCTGTCTTCCCTTTAAAATCCATCTGTACCCAACAGCCTTACGACCATCAAGTAGTTCTTTCAAAGTCTATACTTTGTTTTCATACATGGATCCTTTCGGATTTTATGGCCTCGAGCCATTCGTTGGAATCCGGGCCCACCATCGCTTCTCCATAGCTCGTAGGTTCATTGTTGTCTAGCAACATGACTTCCAAGACAGGATTACGTACCACTCTGAAGTAGTACGCATCCTTGTCGTCCTATGAGGTTTGGTAGTGACTTGATCTGAAGTTTCATGATCACTATCATAAGCTTCCACTTCAATTGGTGTAGGTGCCACAGGAACAACTTCCTGTGCCCTGCTACACATTAGTTGAAGTGATGGTTCAATGACCTCATCAAGTCTCCACCATCCTCCCACTCAATTCTTTCGAGAGAAACTTTTCCTCGAGAAAGGACCCGTTTCTAGAAACAATCACTTTTGCTTCCAGATCTGAAATAGGAGGTATACCCAACTGTTTTGGGTATTCTATGAAGATACATTTATCCGCTTTGGGTTCGAGCTTATCAGCCTGAAACTTTTTCACATAAGCGTCGCAACCCCAAACTTTTAAGAAACGACAGCTTAGGTTTCTCTAAACCATAGTTCACACGGTGTCGTCTCAACGGAATTGCGTGGTGCCCTATTTAAAGTGAATGCGGTTGTCTCTAATGCCTAACCCATAAACGATAGTTGTAATTCGATAAGAGACATCATGGTATGCACCATATCCAATAGGGTGCAGTTATGATGTTCGGACACACCATCACAATATGGTGTTCCAGGCGGTATTAGTCGTGAAACAATTTCCACAATTTCTTAATTGTGTGCCAAACTCGTAACTCAGATATTCATCTCTATGATCATATCACAGACATTTTATCCTCTTGTCACGACGATCTTCAACTTCACTCTGAAATTACTTGAACCTTTCAATAATTCAGACTTGTGTTTCATCAAGTAAATATTCTCAGCATCTACTCAAATCATCTGTGAAGTAAGAACATAACGATATCCACTGCGTGCCTCAGCACTCATTGGACTGCACACATCAAATGTATTACTTCCAACAAGTTGCTATCTTGTTCCATCTTACTGAAAACGAGGCCTTTCAGTCATCTTGCCCATGTGGTATGATTTGCATGTCTCAAGTGATTCAAAATCAAGTGAGTCCAAATGATCCATCTGTATGGACTTTCTTCATGCATATATACTAATAGACATGGTTCGCATGTCTCAATCTTTTCAAAAACGAGTGAGTCCAAAGATCCATCGACATGGAGCTTCTTCATGCGTTTTATACCAATATGACTCAAGTGGCAGTGCCACAAGTATGTGGTACTATCATTACTATCTTATATCTTTTGGCATGAACATGTGTATCACTATGATCGAGATTCAATAAACCATTCATTTTAGGTGCAAGACCATTGAAGGTATTATTCAAATAGACAGAGTAACCATTATTCTCCTTTAATGAATAACCGTATTGCGATAAACATAATCCAATCATGTCTATGCTTAACGCAAACACCAAATAATAACTATTCAGGTTTAACCCCAATCTCGATGGTAGAGGGAGCATGCGATGCTTGATCACATCAACCTTGGAAACACTTCCAACACATATCGTCATCTCACCTTTAGCTAGTCTCCGTTTATTCCGCAGCTTTTATTTCGAGTTACTAACACTTAGGAACCGAACCGGTATCTAATACCCTGGTGCTACTAGGAGTACTAGTAAAGTACACATTAATATAATGTATATCCAATATACTTCTGTCGACCTTGCCAGCCTTCTCATCTACGAAGTATCTAGGGTAGTTCTGCTTCAGTGACCGTTCCCCTCATTTCAGAAGCACTTAGTCTCGGGTTTGGGTTCAACCTTGGGTTTCTTCACTAGAGCAGCAACTGATTTGCCGTTTCATGAAGTATCCCTTCTTACCCTTGCCCTTCTAGAAACTAGTGGTTTTACTAACCATCAACAATTGATACTCCTTCTTGATTTCTACTTTCGCGGTGTCAAACATCGCGAGTTGCTCAAGGATCATCATGTCTATCCCTGATATGTTATAGTTCATCACGAAGCTCTAATAGCTTGGTGGCAGTGACTATGGAGAACCATCACTATCTCATCTGGAAGATTAACTCCCACTCGATTCAAGTGATTGTAGTACTCAGACAATCTGAGCACATGCTCAACGATTGAGCTTTTCTCCCTTAGTTTGCAGGCTTAAGAAACTTGTCAGAGGTCTCATACCTCTTGACGTGGGCATTAGTCTGAAATCCCAATTTCAGTCTTTGGAACATCTCATATGTTCTGCGACGTTTCAAAACCGTCTTTGGTGCCACAATTTTAAACCGTTAGCATCACACACTGAACTATCACGTAGTCATCAAAACATGTATCTCAGATGTTTCGTAACATCTACAGATGACACTCGAGGTTCAGCACACCGAGCGGTGCATTAAGGACATAAGCCTTCTGTGCAGCAATGAGGACAATCCTTAGTTTACGGACCCAGTCCGCATAATTGCTACTATCAACTTTCAACTAAATTTTCTCTAGGAACATATCTTAGTAGAACTAAAGCGTAAGCTACGACATTATTTGCAAAGACCTTTTGACTATGTTCATGATAATTAAGTTCATCTGATTATTTAATGAACTCCCACATAGATAGACATCCCTCTAGTCATCTAAGTGATACATGATCCGAATCGACTAGGTCGTGTCCGATCATCACGTGAGACGGACTAGTCATCATCGGTGAACATCTCCATGTTGATCGTATCTACTATACGACTCATGTTCGACCTTTCGGTCTCTTGTGTTCCGAGGCCATGTCTGTACATGCTAGGCTCGTCAAGTTAACCTAAGTGTTTTGCTTGTGTTCCGAGGCCATGTCTGTACATGCTAGGCTCGTCAACACCCGTTGTATGCGAACGTTAGAATCTATCACACCCGATCATCACGTGGTGCTTCGAAACAACGAACCTTCGCAACGGTGCACAGTTAGGGGGAACACATCTCTTGAAATTTTAGTGAGGGATCATCTTATTTATGCTACCGTCATTCTAAGCAAATAAGATGTAAACATGACAAACATCACATGCAAATCATAAAGTGACATGATATGGCCAATATCATCTTGCGCCTTTTGATCTCCATCTTCGAGGCGCGGCATGATCACCTTCGTCACCGGCATGACACCATGATCTCCATCATCGTGTCTTCATGAAGTTGTCTCGCCAACTATTACTTCTACTACTATGGCTAATGGTTAGCAATAAAGTAAATTAATTACATGGCGTTTTTCATTGACACGCAGGTCATACAATAAATTAAGACAACTCCTATGTCTCCTGCCGGTTGTCATACTCATCGACATGCAAGTCGTGATTCCTATTACAAGAACATGATCAATCTCATACATCACATATATCATTCATCACATCCTTTTGGCCATATCACATCACATAGCATACCCTGCAAAAACAAGTTAGACGTCCTCTAATTGTTGTTGCATGTTTTACGTGGCTGCTATGGGTTTCTAGCAAGAACGTTTCTTACCTACGCAAAAGCCACAACGGTGATATGCCAATTGCTATTTACCCTTCATAAGGACCCTTTTCATCGAATCCGATCCGACTAAAGTGGGAGAGACAGACACCCGCTAGCCACCTTATGCATCAAGTGCATGTCAGCCGGTGGAACCTGTCTCACGTAAGAGTACATGTAAGGTCGGTCCGGGCCGCTTCATCCCACAATGACGTCGAATCAAGATAAGACTAGTAACGGTAAGCAAATTGAACAAATCGTCGCCCACAACTATTTTGTGTTCTACTCGTGCATAGAATCTACGCATAAACCTGGCTCATGATGCCACTGTTGGGGAACGTAGCAGATATTTAAAATTTTCTACGTATCACCAAGATCAATCTATGGAGTCATCTAGCAACGAGAGAGAGGGGAGTGCATCTACATACCCTTGTAGATCGCGCGCGAAAGCGTTCAAGAGAACGGGGTTGATGGAGTCGTACTCGTCGTGATCCAAATCACCAATGATCCTAGCGCCGAACGGACGGCACCTCCGCGTTCAACACACGTACGGAGCGGGGACGTCTCCTCCTTCTTGATCTAGCAAGGGGGGAGGAGAAGTTGATGGAGATCCAGCAGCACGACGGCGTGGTGGTGGAAGTAGCGGGATCCCGGCAGGGCTTCGCCAAGCGCAAGCGGGGAGGAAGAGGTGTCACGGGAGGGAGGGAGGCGCCAGGGCTTGGGGTGCTGCTCCCATGTGCCTCCCCACTATATATAGGGGTGGAGGGGGCTGGTTTCTTGCCCTCCAAGTCCATTGGGGCGTTGGCAAAGGTGGGGGAAAGAAATCCCATCATTTACCTTCGCCACCGATTGTTATCCCCCTTTTTTAGGGATCTTGATCTTATCCCTTCGGGATATGATCTTATTCCTTCTAAGGTGGGATCTTGGTGCGCCTTGACCAGGGGTGTGGGGCCTTGCCCCCACTACCCACGTTCATGTGGGTCCCCCCATGCAGGTGGGCCCCACTTCGGAACCTTCTAGAACCTTCCCGGTACAATACCGAAAAATCCCGAACATTTTCCGGTGGCCAAAATAGGACTTCCCATATATAAATCTTTACCTCCGGACCATTCCGGAACTCCTCGTGACGTCCGGGATCTCATCCGGGACTCCGAACAACTTTCGGTTAACCGCATACTAATATCTCTACAACTCTAGCGTCACCGAACCTTAAGTGTGTAGACCTTACGGGTTCGGGAGACATGCAGACATGACCGAGACGACTCTCCGGTCAGTAACAAACAGCGGGATCTGGATACCCATGTTGGCTCCCACATGTTCCACGATGATCTCATCGGATGAACCACGATGTCGAGGATTCAATCAATCCCGTATACAATTCCCTTTGTCAATCGGTACGTTACTTGCCCGAGATTCGATCGTCGGTATCCCAATACCTTGTTCAATCTCGTTACCGGCAAGTCACTTTACTCATACCATAACGCATGATCCCGTGGCTAACTCCTTAGTCACATTGTGCTCATTATGATGATGCATTACCGAGTGGGCCCAGAGATACCTCTCCGTCATACAGAGTGACAAATCCCAGTCTCGATTCGTGCCAACCCAACAGACACTTTCGGAGATACCTGTAGTGCACCTTTATAGCCACCCAGTTACGTTGTGACGTTTGGTACACCCAAAGCATTCTTACGGTATACGGGAGTTGCACAATCTCATGGTCTAAGGAAATGATACTTGACATTAGAAAAGCTCTAGCAAACGAACTACACGATCTTGTGCTATGCTTAGGATTGGGTCTTGTCCATCACATCATTCTCCAAATGATGTGATCCCGTTATCAATGACATCCAATGTCCATGGTCAGGAAACCATAACCATCTATTGATCAACGAGCTAGTCAACTAGAGGCTTACTAGGGACATGTTGTGGTCTATGTATTCACACATGTATTACGGTTTCCAGTTAATACAATTATAGCATGAACAACAGAAAATTATCATGAATAAGGAAATACAATAATAACCATTTTATTATTGCCTCTAGGGCATATTTCCAACACACTCTCCCCGCTCTCTGGCGCACAAAGCAACACCCTCCCCCCTCCCGCCGACGAACAAATGGCCGAGAGGTTTCCAGGCGACGGCGCGGCGGCGAACGGCTTCGGCCGACACCATCTCCAAGAACCGGAGGCGCGCCTCCTCTACGAGGCCGAGTATCCGGCGCCCTCGGACATGCGAGTGCCGGGGCATGGAGGCTGAGCGCCGGCGGCGTCCCGGTGCCACCGGTTCCCGAAGGGGCAGCACGGCGGGCCGAGATCGACCGCATCCGCTCATCCCTGACGGAGGAGCAGCAGAACGAGCCGCGCTACGCCGCCGACAGCCACACCATGTGGTGTAACACCCTGGGAATCATGCTACAGTAACTCCCTGTGATTAAGCTAATCATGTTGCTAAACAGGGCTTGATCACATTTGAATCACCTTCCTTTCTAACTCCTAGTTCAAACTTCAAATATAATTAAAGTGAAAAATAAAAGTTTTCAAAAATTCAAACAAAAATGTTCAGTGGGTTCTAAATAATACACTGGTAATTATGGTGGAGAAATCACATTTTTATAAAATGTCTAAATACTTTTAAATGAAATAAAACAAAAAAGGAAATAAACAAATAAGAGAAAACAGAAAACAAAACAGTCAAAAGAAAAAAAGAGCAGGCCTCCCCCCCCACTGGACCCGCGGCCCAA
>NC_057811.1:322539308-322540618 GCF_018294505.1 Triticum aestivum | reverse complement strand
CCGAACGACTCCCCGCCGTCGACTACGCCGACTGCGCCATCGGGAACGAGCCGAGCGCCACTACATCGACCTCCCCGAGCTCGTCTTCCCCGCACGGCCGCCGTCGATCGTCGCCGACTCCGGCTACCCCGCGCCCTCCCCGAGCTCGCTGCCACTCCCTACGGCTCCGCTGTGAGCTCCTCTACCTCCTCCCCCTCTCCGCTAGCTCACCCGCGCTCCCTAGCTTCTTCCCCGCGCGCGCCCGAACGCCACGCCGCGGAGCTCGCCGCCGGCGTGTCTCCGGTGACCAAATGGTCACGGGCGTTGGCCCGCTAGCCCGACCGCACCATGCCGCACCCGCCTAGCTAGCTAGTTCGGCCGTTCGCGCGCTCTAGCGTAGCTTCCGTCGGGCACCCGTAGCTCCTCGCCGCCGGCGAGCCCGTAGCGGTCGACCCCGTCCGTTCCAGCCCCTCCGACCACCGCCGTTGGACGCGCGACGTCGAGCCGCGTCGAACGCGCCCAGCCACGCCTCCGGAGACCCCCTGTACGCGAAACCCGTACCCCTCCCGAGCCGCGCCGCCGTGCGTCTGGTCGCCGGCGTTGCTCCGGCGCCGGTCGCCGACGTGGCACACCTGGGGCCACCCCCTGGGTCACTGCCAGTGGCCCCCACGGGCCCTAGTTGACTGGGTTGACCCAGTCAACTGCTGACTGGGCAGGCCCAGTCGCTGACATGCGGGCCCCTCCGCAAAAATTAAAAAAAAGAAAAGAAAAAGAAAATGTTTTATAAAAAAAAATTAGTTTAATTAATCTCTCACTGACAGGTGGGCCCAGTAGTTAATTAACTAAAAACTAATTAGTTTAATCCTCTGTTAACCCACTGTCTATGACAGGTGGGTCCCCCTTGTCAGTTTGACCAGTCAACCCGGACTGTTAACCGCTGACGTCACTCCTACGTCATGCTGACGTCATATCCCTTTTCTGTTAATTAAATAATTCCAGAAATTCAAATAAACTTTGAAAATTCATATCTTTTAAACCGTAACTCGGATGAAAATGTTTTCTATATGAAAGTTGCTCAGAACGACGAGACGAATCCGAATACGCAGTCCGTTCGTCCACCACACCTCCCTAACATATCGAACTAGCAACTTTCCCCCTCCGGTCCGTCTGTCCGAAAACGTGAAACATCGGGAATACCTCCCGGATGTTCCCCCCCTTCACCGGTACCACCTACTGTCGCGTTAGGACACCCCTAGCACCGCTCACTGTCATGTCACGCATCGTCATGCTTATGTTTGCATTGTATTTACTGTTTCTTCCCCCTCTTCTCT